>NW_027113995.1:93995-173521 GCF_000696795.3 Halyomorpha halys
ATTTGAATCGTAGTCATTAATGATCATAGTAAAAATTGGAAATTTAGTGGCCTACTTACAATGAAATCGTACTCTTTAAGTTTCTGTAGTTATTTTATTCGTTTAAATTGTATTTATAAACATGTAAAGATGTATGTGTATGGGACATTTATGTTTATTTAATTTTTGTATTAACAAAAAATGTTTTATGTTAAAACAGTCGGGGAAGATGAACCCGGAGATGGCGATGGTGGTCCGGCGGAACGAGGAACGGGAGGCGCTCCGCTCAGTGATCGCCCAATGGAACGCCAACAGGCTGGATCTGTTTGAGTTATCTGAGCCTAACCAGGTATGCCTAGTTGTATCATTATCAACCAAACATAGTTAATAACAATTATTTAAGTCATACACTCCTTAAAATGATCACCAATAGCAGTTTTCTTCTGTAATTAAAATCTTTTATAATTAGTAAGACTTTTTAATTTAAAATATGCTGATTGTAACTGTAACTATAAACCAGAAAGAGTTTGGCTAACTTGAAAATTTCTCCGAAGAAACCTACTAATTATATCTGACGGCGGCGGCCGAAATGAGTAACTCTTCCAGCCGAGATAAGAAAATTAATTTCCTCTTGTTAGTGCCCTCTTGGAATCGTTTGAGATAGCGTTTCTTATTTGCTCTCCTATCTTCTGTTAGCGGCACAAATGTCGATGAAGAAATTGTCAGTCTCGAGATACACGGCACTATCTTCATGCCGATAACGTTTGTTTACCATCGCATTTTTTAAGCAAATAGGTTACCGTTTCGTAATTTTAATGAGTTTATAATTAAAATTGATATGTATAGTTGAATGTTATGAATCATTTTGTGTCCAACAAGTAACTCCTAAATCATAATATAAATAGTTCTATTCCTTATTATTATAATAATTATATAATGATTTTATTAGTATGCATAAACCAAGCCACATGTGGGAGCCTTCAAACTAAAAAAAAAAACGGATTTGCTATTTAAATGCTATTTTATTAAAGTTTAATAATAAAAAATAAATCACATATAAAACTTACAGATACTGATTATTTCAACTTGAGCATTTTAGTACTTCTATAATGGTTCTAAAACATTTTCTAACCCTGAGATGTTTTCAGGATCATGTCAGTTTTTAGATTTAGGATTGGAACTTTTCTGTAAAACAATTAAAGAACAATATGGAAATAAATCTTGTTTTTAAAAGTTGATGATTGGTCCTTTTTTGCAGAATGGAGTAGTAATTTGAATATCTGATTTTTAATTGTTGTTGAAAACTTTAATCAGGCATTTTTTTTTTGTTTTAATGACAGACATATATTCTATTAGCATTCATTCGTAAATACTAATTGAATTGACATAAATATGAAGTATAGATTTTGGTCTCGATCTAACTAATTTTTTTACAAATTGTTTTTTGAGGTATGTAGTACAGATTTGCCGTTTTGGTTTTAGGAATTGTTAATTTTGTAGAATGAGTATGTGGTTGAATATAAATCAAGTATTTTCTGGAGTAAAATAATGCCAGAGTTTAAATTAAAATTGGGATCGTCGTGATATTTTATTGCATTCCTATCATCTAACTCAGCTACCAAAGGAACCGTTATGTTAGGTCAAATCAATGGACTCAACTGACAACCTTCAACAAGCTGATCAAGACTAACCTTTTAACTGTACCTATAACTTAAAATGGATATGTGATTTGTTATAAATAAAACTCATATATTAATATTTTTTTCATGTACATTTAACACATTATAAACAGAAATATCTGTCTTGTAATGTATATTAACTCAGTTCACCAACCACTAGTGCTCGGTACAAGCCCTATCAACATATCTGTAGCATTGAATGTTTACCCAGCTGACCATATAAAGGGGGGCACTTGAACTAAAACTGCCTAGTACCAGACGCCTCTTTTCGTCTTGGTTTTCTTCTTATCCTGGTCGTCTATATCTGACAATAAGATAAACCTTACTGCTGTATAATCTAGCGAAGCGTCTCATCTTTACATCCTGCTCCCTTTTTTATGGAGTGCAAAATAAAGTGACACAATCAATTGTGAAGATTGACATTGAATTTCTAAAAATTCTTTATGCAATTTCTATATGTATCAGTATTTGACATATATATTTTTTCTTGTTCATGAATACAATGTTTTAAGGTTGTTGCTCCTAAATCAATTAGTATTTACGAATGAATGCTAATAGAATATATGTCTGTCATTAAAACAAACAAAAAAAATGTCTGATTGAAGTCTTCAATAACAACAAATAAACTCATTAAAAATCAGATATTCAAATTACTCCATTCTGCAAAAAGGAATCAATCATCAACTTTTAAAATCAAGATTTATTTCCATATTTTTCCTTAATTGTTTTACAGAAAAGTTCCAATCCTAAATCTAAAAACTGACATGATCCTGAAAACATCTTAGGGTTAAAATATATTACCGGTATTCTGAGAAGGCTGAAAGAATTAATGAGTACCCTTCATCTTCATTAAAATAATTTAATACCGTACATCATTAGTTATATTTATATATAATTCTTCATAAAACATAATTCGAAACATGTTTTTTATGGACAAGTTTAATTTCTGTGATCTTGAGTTTATTTTAGTTGTCTTGGGCATTTCTATCAGTTTTGATACCAGATTCTCCAGCTTATTTTTTAACATTTCAGAATCATGGTAGAGGAGAAATTAAACATTATGCATGTGAAATACGAAATCCAGCCTATTTTCCTTTCAGCTTTAATTAGGCAATTTTTTAATTATATAAGTTATTGTATTTTATTTTTCAGAATTGGTCATTGTGGTTTTTTTTTCTTTGTAATTCTCTTTTGTTTTATTATTTTAAATTAGGAACCTTTGTAATTGGTCAAGAAAAAAAATTAACCCTTTATAATTTGACGTTTTACATTCCAAGATAGATATAATCCAAATATCGAATTAATGTCTGACCGCTATCCATGATAGTTATTTTTGAGAAAAATATAAACGTAATTTATCGGAACGAAACCAATGCAAATATACAGTGCATTGCACTTTGTTTTGGTATATTATTTTCATTGCATGTTTTTTTTATCGAAGCCAAAAGAGACGACCCTCTCTCACATTTTGACGATTTACTTAAGTATCTATACTTAGAATCCAACAATATTTTTTATAAACTATAGTTTTCATTTGAATGGCAATTAAATTTCATAAAAACAAAAAAAAAATTTCTTTCTAGGTAACAATTCAAAGATTATTGAATTTTTTAAAGTATAAACAATGTTTTTCAGAGGTATTTGAGCTGGCTTCCATGAGAACCAATTCACTTTTCTATCAGTTTCTAGAATAACGTGAAAAACTACATATTTATGGAATAAGTACTTCTTTTGTTGATTCCGATATTAGCAAAGATACAGATAATATTTAGATTGGTGTCTAAAGCGGTTAGAAATGCCATTTACTGTTCTTTACTTTTAATTATTTGTTTATTTTACTGATATATTAAACTAATATTTTGTGTAAAAATTTTTATCTATTGTTTTTTTTAATATAACATTAATTTAATCTCCTCACTAACAAGATTTGTTAAGTTTTCACATTTTTGTTATTTATTAATATACCGCGGGTTTTTCGTTTTAATAATGTTGTTTCGTTTCCTTCGTTTTCATAATATATCGTAAGCCTCTCATCATGATTCTCACCCACTATTTTGGGATTTCTGGCTAACTTTTCCTTGTTGAATAGTTGAATCATCTTCAGTAACATATCCTTTCAAATATATATTTAAGACTACCTATAAATAGTTTGCAATTTAGGTACTATTTTAGCATGTTTTTCAGGGTTCCTGGAAACCGGATGGACGTTCACTAAAGGTTAATAACCTTTTTACCCTTACCTTTCAAAAGTAGACTTAGGTATTTACTAATCCCTCAAATATTATTAATAATACTGCACTGTCCTGTAAGACATAAATTTTTTGTTGTGTGCACGTATTACTTTACCGAATGTATATATATATATTCTCTCCGAATGTATATATATATATTCTCTCCGAATGTATATATATATATTCTCTTATATATATTCTCTTAAAAAATTTATTTCTGATTTTTTTTCTATTATTAGATATATACGTTGTCTTATTGTTTGTTTTTTATATCCAATCATTAATTATGGGCAGGTTCCAGTTTTTCCATCCTTTATAAATCATTGGTGTTTTATTATCAACAACTACTTTTTTCGGCTGTGATGTTTTAGTTCAGGACTTGTCAGAAACTCCTTTATCAGCAGGCATATGGCTAGATAGCTACTCTGGAACTGGGTGTCTCTCGGTTACTAGATCTAGTAACCATAATTTTAGTTAAATGAATCGTCGTTTCGTTTGATTCGTCTAAACTTTTCTATACATCTTACTAATAAAACTACTTTCCATCTGATTTATAAAGATTAAAGTATATTTTATTCCATCGGTTTTATTCTGTAGAGTTATCCAGAGACTTATCCAGAACTGTTGATAAGAATTCAGATACTGTACAAATTTGCTCAGGATTTTCTGATTATTCACATCGTTTCTCGGTTCTTTAGATTTTTTTTTAGTTAGTTATTAATTAATATTTTATTTGACATCTGTTAACAAATTTTAGCCACGAAATAAATTACTAGTTGCCAAGTATTTTTTTATTACTATCTATATGTGGATTGTTGAAAGACTGTAATGTGGGGTTTTAAACAATAAGAAAATTTAAAAAAAAACTACACCATAAAAAAAAGGTAACTAAGGCTAGTAAAGTTAATAAAAATAACTTATAAATAATAAACAAATAAATATTTAATACACTTTGATGAAAAATAAGATATACATATACCATAAAAATGTTTTGTACAATTCAGGAACAATGTATTGTCCATTACTATATGTTTGTGGGTGTATTTTATCAGTAATGTCCTTTTCTATTTAGTGTATGAACGGGTAGTCGAGGTTTTAATTATCATAATATGGGAGGTTTTAATTTTATGACTATCTTTTATTTTTAGAAACGTTCACCGCTGGTGATTAAGACAAAACTATAAAAGAGATTCCTTAAATCCCGAAAAGGGCTCTCTCTACTTCAATCAGGTTGTTAAAAAATTATTGCCCGACTCGTGAGAATCCGGGTTTATAAACTTCAATTGTCCATCTAAGACTTTTTTTCTCTTCTCAAAACTGATCTGATCATTGCTTAAATTTTTATATACATCAAATTACTTTCCTTTGCATGCCTAGTAATGTTAACTGGTACTGTTGTGTGATACTAAAACATTGATTATTTTCATGGGATTATGAAAACCTATGATTTACTGCAGTGTATTGTTTAATTCTATATGATTATTATATTATAAATAAATGTTAAAATCAATAACTATTATAGAATAAACTGGCCCAAATAGGGTCCAGAACCTGGAACCTAGATCCTCTCATTAAAAGTCTGATGCTGTACGGACTGAGGTATCCGGCTAATAAAATTAAGAAAAATACATATTTAGAAAATTTTAATAATAAATAAATAAGATTTATTCATTATTATTGTTATTAGGAATATTCTTTATAGTATTATTAGTATTAGTATTATAGTATTAGTAATTAAAGGCATGGTTTAAAATATTCTAAATGTATATTTTTAATTATATCATTTTTGAAATTTCTGTACTCCTGTGAAAAATAATTCCTTTCTTGTCATATTTCGTTTTTCGATATTTGGAGCTTTTCTTTTTGGTAAATTGATATGTTACCTAGGAGAGAAGTCCCCTCACCCCTGGAGGCATCCTACCATAAGTTGTAATTCTTGCTGGTTGAAGGCGATTCGTGGAGCGAGGGAGGGGTTGGTGTGACGTCAGGCCACCTGTTACACTTTCCCACACCCCACCTATTGTACTAATTCCATGAATGGTTGGAGCGTATCTCCTGTTTGTGTATAGCTGCCATCTCTCTGCTCATTGGTCTGCCTACTCACACACATCATTATGCTCTGTACTCGTGATATTAATTGCAAACAGAAATAAATAAAACAATGATTTATATAACGAGAATACCGTAATCGAGGTTATCGTACCGTAAATGCGTTGGTTTGTACCACATTTTGGACTTTTTTTATATTCCGCATTTTGACCAGCTTGCAGGATTGGGAAAAGTTCTGAAAAATATTCTTCAGCTTCCTTACAGTATAAACAAAAGAAACAGTCCTTGTTTGAGTGAGTAATCATTAAATTTTAAGATCCGTCATCCTCATTCCATCAAGGACCCGCCGGTCTGGTCGATTTTTTGCTGGCGGTACAGTCATCCCAGACCTCAGTTCACCGCTGAGTCAACTTCATCAGGGCACCGTTGATTATTTTTTTTCATTATTTCCTCTGCTTGTTCACCGAGTTCAAGGTTCGAATTAGAATACAACCTGAAATGATAGTAACGTTCAAACCCAGTTCAATTACCTTTTATTGATGCTGCAAGATTTTTCCTTCCAATGAATTTAAACAAAATATTTTTGGGAAAATGTTTAGTAATTATACATACTTATTGTTATTCAGAAATGGTATAAGCAAATTGACCTTTTTCTGTTAACCATTAAATAAAGATGAAGGTTAATAGTTGTGTGAGAAGATATTCTTTTTCTTTGCCTGCTCCCAGGAAGTTTTTATTAACCAGTCCTGTATTTCTTAACTTATTCTCTGTGAAAGTACATTTATCAGTATTCATTGTCAACTCAAGTTTTTCATGTTGCTGAAAATTCCTGATAATTTTTGTTTTTTGTTTTAGCGTTGTTATTTTAGTTAACGATTTTTTATTCATGCCATTCGTTCATCAGTTGATTCTAACAGTCTAATCGTCTGTTATTATATCTTTTTTTTATCTACATAAATAATTTTGTTAATATCGTAATGATTGATTTTTTTTTTTAAATGCTTATTTGGATATCAAATTGAATAATGTATATAACCGTAAAGCAAACCTGATTTTTTCTGTTTACTTTTGTATTTGTTTGAAGGTCGTGTGTTTTATTGTTTGGTGAAATTTAGTTCTCAGTAGAGCTAGACTTGTATAGTAGCGTGGCCATCCTTGGACACGAACTGTTCATAGACTCTCACTTCATGAGACCCGTATAGGCGCCCATGTC
The DNA here is from genome assembly GCF_000696795.3 of Halyomorpha halys. NCBI lineage: Eukaryota > Metazoa > Arthropoda > Insecta > Hemiptera > Pentatomidae > Halyomorpha > Halyomorpha halys. Next base: position 101,147 of record NW_027113995.1, read on the forward strand.
CGGCAATGAGTACCTGGACTAATACGTACCTGGACCTCCAAATGCCTTCGTGATTTATGTTGCTGGAGTTACTTCCGCTTCTTCGCTCGTGTGGTTATTGTGCCAAGGCCGGCCAGTTTCATTCTCGTGGATTACAAGCATGCTGAGAAACATGTTGGCCATAGATATATTTTATTCAGACCCGGTGTTGATAAGTGTCCTTATTATTGTGTAAAAATAATAGGAATAGCCGAACCGCTCAATACGATCGTTTTATTCTTTAGTATTATGAGTGAAAAAAATAACCCCATATTTGTATTGATCCTACAAGATTGAATGAATCAGATTTTTTATTTGGAATCGTTTAATATTACATACGAATTTTATTGCACGGACGGGCTAGATTCTCAAGTGATTACTCATGTTATCTAAAAATAAATGAATAATGAATCTTCGAAATTTTTAAAATACTGCCACCATTCATAGTTGTAAACTAACGTATTAAATTCTATTCAATGTTCGATGTAACCATTCTTGGTTGTTCAGTATAACCGACAACAGAATCTATTATGGGATAATCGGTGGTGAGTATTGGAGAGGTGAGATACGGAGAAACAGGTTTAGCCCAAAATTAGTTGCTAATGAGGAGTTCCCTGGAACACAAAATTAGCTGTTGCACCCTTCTTATCCTAACGATCATGGGAACTAGGGCTAGTTCACCCTCAAAACGTGAAGATTCCCGGGGAGTGTGTCCAAATTTACACAAAATTCCTTCAAAAGTTCGTTGAAAAGAGGGGTTACCCCCTTATATTCTAGTCCTACCCTGCCTTGCGAGTAATGTTTAATAATAACGTCTGACATGATTTATCGACTATAATTCTTTATAATAGTAGTGTTCTTGATTTTCTTCTTATAAATTTTTAACGCTTTTTATGTAGTTTTCAAGATAAGAATTATTTTGTCCTTAAATTGAGTAAGCTTATCAATCTACCTATAATTGCACGATATTGGTACATTGACAGTTCTTGTGATATATTAACAACAATTTCACTATAATCTTGGTTTTATATTTGTTATAGCTTTCTTTTTTCTGGATAGAGGTTTTTCGATATTATTTTTTGAAGTTTTTGTTTTGGTATAACTTTTTATCATGCAATTTCCTCAATTTATTTTCATTTGATATTTTTGAGCTTTTAGTTACCTTTTTTTTGGAAAATCTACATTTAAAAAAAAATCTAAATCCGAAGAAAGATCAACTAAACTAGTATTAGAAAATTATTTATTTTGTATAATATAGCGGAATAAACTAGAATATGGAATAGAAATATTTATTTAGAAGGTATTATAGTATTATTTATTCACTATTCAGGAATGTATAATTGTGCTTTTTAAACTAAATAAATGTTATTAAGACTTTCCATAGTTCATCTGAGAGCAAAAAAAAGAAATTTAGAAATCCCGATTTTTAAATTGGTTTTGAGGTGAGTGATGGTTAACTAAGATATTTCTGAAGGTGAGGTAGGAATAATTTAATTCAGTATTTTTGTTAATATATAGAGAAAAAGCAACTTTTCACTACATTAATTTTACAACTCTTTTCGAAATCGGAAAATATATTTTGTTTTCTGTTAGGTTTTGCTTTATTTTTCTGTAATTTGTTGCAAAGAGTTAAACGACCACCAAGACTTTAGTGGAATCAAATTGTCCTTAAAACACTGTTGGAAGATTGGAAGATGCTTTAGTATGTGTAAAAGTATTTTTATTAATATTTATATTTAAAATGCTGCTCCTCCTGTTGATTTTGTGATTAAACGGCAGAAGGCCAGAAACTATTTTTAAAAAATATGTTTTTCAGATGACCTGGTTAAATTAAAAATATTTTCTCAAGATTTTGCCGTTTTTATGTCATTAACAACCATAATGTGTTGTATTGTATTCCAGTAATTGTATACCAACTGTAATGGTAGATTGGGATTAAAAACGGAAGGGGGAAAAACAAAAACCACTTATTGACAATAGAATTGAAAAACTTAACAACCCTGAACTTCACTGTTTCTGCTATTGTTACTGTTGTAAATATTAAAAACTTCTATCTCAGTTGAAACTGTACCTTTCTAATTAGTAGAGACCCTTAAGTAGTAAACAGTATGAGGATTTCCTTTGTGACCAGGAGGGACTACTGGTTTATCAAAGGCCCTACCCGAGCAAACACGTCCTGATTGCGTCCCTTTAACTGCCCGCCTCTTGAACCTCGTTTATTAAACGGACCTGTATGTGGAGTTTGCTCTTGTCAACAAGAAATCAATATATGTGGAAAAAATTGTCCAGCAAGTCCGTGAAATAGCAATTTTTATATCATTTCAATAGCAGTAGGTTTGACTTGTGGATAAGGATACTCTCATTAGTTAGCTAAAAAAAATGTTCGGCAGTTTCTCAGGCTGACTTTGGCGTGTACAATTATTCGAAACTTTAAGTAACCTAAATTATCTCATTAGCGACTTGCAATGTTTTTCACGATATATATATTTCACGAAAATATTGTACTAACATAGCTGATTCTGAAATTGTGGTGATTTGACTCGTCAAAACAAAAAATAATATAACCTTTTAGTCCTGTAAAAAAGTTTTTGTTTTGCACTGAATCCCTTTGTTTGGAGAAAGTCTCCTGATCTTTTTAGACATAATTCCTATGGATTGTATGTGCCGGAAGTGGGAATGGAGTGACTCAAAAGTCCATTTGTGGGTTTTAAGTGCATATCCTGAAAATGTTACGAATATTAAGTATTATTAAGTTCCCGACTAAATGGTATAACCAAAGCTATTTCGACCTGATATCATCTCCGAGATATGACCGCATTAATGTTTGTTTCATCTCATGTTTTCGTCAAACTTGCCACCTTCATGTGTTTTGCATTACATTATACAGGAAATTCTTGAGTGACAGGAAGTTTTAGAGCATTAAATTAGCTTCAAAAATTTATCCGCTAGCAGTCAAAATTAAGAGCTTTTAATTTGGGGATTGAGTTGCATTTACCCTTAGTCTCTAAACTGCTAATTATTTTATTTCTTGTTTGAAGGGTTTTAAATTTATATCGATAAATTACGCCGCATTCATTCTCACCGGCTCATTTACAACTTGTAAATTGTGGTTTGTTCTATATTCATTTACGGTTTGTTATTATGCATTCACATGAAAAGGAATTTGAAAAATTCAAATCGTATTTCTAGGTAAACCACTCTTCTACCAATGAAACAAAGGTTACCCATTTAAGATTTAGTTACAGATCCCAATACTTCATGCTATCCCATTGAGGGTTGGCATTTATTCTAATCTACATTAGTACTGTCTCATCTACAATGTTAAAAATAGAAGTAACACACGGAGAAAGTTTTAGTATTATTGGTCCACCAAGGACCTGCTGTAAAAACTTAGTAGAAGTGCGGTCTAGGTCTCTTAAGTACTTTGTGCTGCATCGCAGTGAACCAAGCAAATGAAATGGAGCTTGTGTATGTAACCTTTCGGAACACCAAAACTCTAAGGAAGGCGACGATTATTAAGCCTAAATGCAGGTTATAAAGGTGCAATGACCTCTCTCATGCTATCTATTAACAGTCTTTAACATTCTGATTTTTTGATATATTATTCTGCATTGAAAACATTTAACCACGCTTTTTTTTTTTAATTATTATTATTCTATATTCTACCTTCCATGATAAATGTAATACTTGAAAACTACTATTGCAGGGACATCAGTTAAGTTTGAACCCATCAATTAGGATGACTTGTCAAACTGGGAAACCCTCTACAGAGAACACTATTAACATGAGCTAGAGGATGGAAGATGCTTGTACTCCTGGACGTGTGACATGGTCATGGATGAACCCAGACAGGCGAAGTAGGGCAATGGCGTTAGGTATCTCATTGTCTGAGGGACCGTTAGCGATCTGAGAACTTCAGTGGAAATCCTCTCAAGGAAAACCGCTTCTTTTGTTTTCTTCTTCCGCTAAGCCTCGGCGGGGTGATATCTGTTTACTCACGGCCCTTACTAGAATAATGAACTCTATTCGCTAGGTAAAACTTTAAAAATATGTTAGCTTATGATTTTTTAGAAATGGCTTACATATATAAATGTAACTTCGCCATTTTTACCGGACTTGGGCTGGTGTGTGTGTTGTGTTCTGGTATTCAACTTCTCCAATCAATTTTTGGTTTTGTTAAAATTATTGCGTGGGTAAATTAATAACTTTAGTTACTTATCCGTTAGTCTTTGAATTTCAATTTCATTAAACTTTTTATTTTAACAAAAATATATTAATCATTAATTACTAATTTTGTCTCCTGCTTGGACATTCCAGTCTAGTTGTGTTCCGAGACTGTGTTGTAAAGGTTGATGTTTTAAATCATTATCGCTTCAGGCTGAATTTATCATTTTTTAGAATTTCTTCCATTTCGTTTGATATAATTGTTTGCAGATAATGTTTCTATTTCCACAGTAGAAATTTTAATTGCCCGTTCTTTTTATTAATTATCTTAGTAATATAATCTACCTTGGTCATCCATTTCTCTGTTCATCCGTGATCCATTTGATGATCTCTAGGAATTCACACTATTAGTAATGTTTCATGTTCTTCCTTCTTGAACGATCCATAAGCATATTACTCAAATCAAAAATGTTCCAACAGATGACTGGTACTTTGTTACCCTTATTTTACGTTCTATTCTGCATAATAGTGTGTAAATATGATTTTTTTTTTACAACCTAGTCAATGTTCACGATACACGCATTTCAGTAATGGAATATAATCTATGTTTTTTTTAATGATATTCCTTTGTGAAAAATTGAGTGAATTTTTTAGACTCTCGTGCATTATCTGAGTCTAGATAGTGGTTATATCACTGGGAACTTGGTGATCATCAGTAAAGTGAAAAAGTGTCGGATGTTGAATAACATTAATTAGTACGTATTTTGTTTTGTTATTTATTATAGAAAACAACTAACTGACGCATCATACGTTTACATAAAATGTTATGTTCACTAGTCACGTCACCAGTATTTCCTATAACATAAATTTAACACTCATAAATTCACAATTAAAATCCTCCGTAAAAGGATATGGATGTGCTGCGAATGTAACGAAAACATGGAACTTATGCAGAAAACTATAATAAAGAAGAAGTTTAATAAAATAATATTGATGTACCTTATTTGAGAAATATTTATGTATAAATTAATTAATAAATTGGATTATTAATATCAGTCTTGTTGTATGAGTATAGCTTCTAGTGATACGTAACCCAGCGTTGGAAATTACCTGGACACCCTTGACCGATATCCCTGCTGTTCAAGGGAGCAACCGTTGACAATGGTCTTTGTTTTTGTTGACGGCGGATGGCTCCTCCCAGATGTCAGGGAGGAGTCAGGATGCGACCGAGTGGTTAAGTGACAATGGCATGGACACTCCTCGGCCTTTCTGGCGCCGGCCAGCCGTGGCAAGAGGTGTAGCTTCTTCAAGGAAAATCTATCTTGTCTAATTTATATTAATAGTATTTATATTTATTTCTGGGAATGCGGATGCTTTTATTTTATGAAAATTAGGTTTGTGCCAATCAAGAGTTTTTATAAATATTATAATATTTTAGTTAAATATCATAGATCTCACTGACTTTTTTTTTAATAATATAGAATCCATTAATAGGTGAATTTTATCTCTATAAGTACCTAATTTAGGTTTCAATTCACTTGAAATATTGTATAATTGGTTGGGTTTTGCCTTTGTTTCTTTGCCTATTTCTCTAAATATTTCGTGTTCCTCTTGATTATGGACTAACCACTACTTTCACAATTTCGTCGAAAGTGGTTTACAAATCTAATATAACCAGAAGTAGAGTTTAAGGAAACAAAGGAAAGACGCCTAAGACAAAAACAATTTTTTGAACAATTTCATGTTGGAAATTAAGGTAGTGAAATAATATTGTTACGGAGAAATTAAAACAACAATTTAGGAATAAATATTGTTGGTTAGAGTATCTGCTCTGATTTTATCTCTCTGTTTAGAAAATTGCTAATATTAATTTTTTTCTATCCGTTTCAAAAATTCTTTTTAAAGTTTGAATACTCTCAGGTTAACTTTATCAGTAGTGAACGTGTCCCTGAAGCGAGATGATTTCCACTTAATTGTCTTTCAGAGAGATAAGCATAAACTAGAAAATTGTTTTGACTGCTCTCATCGGTTAACTGGAATAACAAGCAGTTTAAAACTTTGAATTATGGGATAGTTAATTTTTTAACCTAACAGATAAAAATAAGTAAATTAATTATACTTCTACGTAAATAAAACTCCAAAATCGGACCATTTGCTTTATGTTTGTTAGGTGTTGACGGTTTGCAAATGATTTCTCACTCTTTTAGTGTACAGAGAAACATTTTGTCAAACTGGAAAAGAATTTATCGCACACTCCTTAGAAATAAAATTTGCAATACTTATTTATTTATTATCTTTTTTGCTGCCATAGAAGCAATTATGAAATATCTGACTCCGAAAACAGGCTGTCTATCTCCTCCGTCCTAGTAATACTAATAGTTGCTCTGATGTATGAATATATGATTCGTCCATGCATTTTTGATTTATTGAATCAGTGTACCCTCTGAATTTAATTGATATGAGGTAAATATTCTTTTGGCTGAATTACATCTTCTTCCACCAGTCAAGCACTCTGAGTAATATTTCTTTATATTAAGTTCTTGTATTGGACACGTTTTAATCTAGTAGTAGTGATGCCAACTTTGACTTGCCTCTCTACTGCTGGATTGGACCTGACTCAGTGCCATGCTACAGCCAGTTCCACTAATAGACCTCTGTCTACAGCTGGAACCCGCTCTAGTATGGCACTGATCTAACATCTTGCAGGGCTTAGTCTCTAAATAATTTTATTTAAGTTAATACTGTGAATTAAGATGTTAAGTTATATTTAACTAATGAAATCGTCAGCTATTCGGAAGTCATAAAAATCTCTTATCAGGAGTAGACATCCTTTCTTATTGTTATGTGTTCTGTTTGGTAAAATTGTTAAGTGGTAAACTAATTAATCGTTTTCATCTGCTGAATCTCAAAATCAATTAATCCACAAAAATTAAAAAAACTGTTATATCGCCTAAATCTATTCACTTCCAAAGACGTTTTTGGGCTGAACGGATAAAATACTATGATTCCTTACTAGATAAAATGCATAAACAAAACTTAACATTTCTTACCACTACAACGGATTCTGGTGGGAATCTCCCGTAGAAACAACTAGTTATGAATTTCTGCTTTATTTCATACCTTTATATCTTTAATTCTAAACTCTTAATGTGTACTATTGGTTCAGTGCCTACTAGTGTTGCAATTACTCAATTTCTATCTATTTTTTCCATTTTCATTATGTTAATCTATTATAATATTAATTCTATTTTTGAATCGATATAATCAATCCCTTATTATGAAATATTGCTGAATCTTCCTGTATGTCTGCTGATTATAGTCACGGAGAAAGAAATTAAAATTATTTATTAAAAAATCAATGCAGTTACAATACTTTTAAACAGAGATATATTGAATGATTGTATTCAGTATTTAATGGTTTCTAAACATTTTAATCAAACGTATAGTGTGATATGCATATTATTCGTGTATTCACCCATTTATAAAAAAAAAATAATGATTTTAGCTGCTGTTTTGTTTCTAGATAAAGAACAACTTTTAACAAATAAATTAAATTTTCTAGCCAACTGTACTTGCTAAAAGTTGTAGATTGCTATAGTAGTTTAAATAGTCCCTGATATTGCAGCTTCTATCGCCATAGGCAGCGGAGCAGTAGAAACTATGAAGGCTGGCCTACTATCTCCGACAGACTTTCCCTTTATGCCTGGAAAACAGGAGAATTTCCGAAAAACAGTCTGTGCTTTCTCCTTCGGCGATATAGATCTATATTCCCATCCATTAATCAATCCTTTGTCTCCCGCAATATGCATCCCTTTCTCTTACATATTCGGTCAATAATGAAGAAAATATTAAGAACTCTTCTTTTCCTCTATTCGGTTCATTAAGATTATCCTAATCGTTGGTATAATTTGATCTGTAAACATTTTTATTGTGCTTAAGATTATGATTTTTTAGGATATATCGTTATAGGTTATAGGGAACACACCAATAAAAATCAGAGCTATAAAAATAAAACTGACAAGAGGTGGCAACGCACCTGAGATCACTGATTGCAATGTAACTTTTTTTTGTGTTTTAAGAGAGAAAAATATCAGAAACGTCTCCGAGAAAAAAAAATTATTTTATTTATTTTAAGACTTTTTTTTTTTTTATAATATCGCATAGTCTTTGCTCTGCATGCGTTTATTACATACCAATCATTTTTATTTTTTATTTTGTGTTTGAACAGAGGATTATTAGTCGTATTAAATGAGTTCAAGTATGTCAAAAACAAAAGTCGCATGAGGAAAAGTAGACCAAAAAGATTTTGTATAATAGAAATTAAGTCATGTTAGGTTTTAGCGTCTTTTGGAACACTTAAATACAAATTTTCAAAGCACAAACAAAAATAAAAAATTTATTTATTTTTAGCCTTGATTTTTGGGGGATTTATATATTTATGCCGATCTCCCTTGCTCACGAAATGAATTCTTAATACTTACTATTATTATATTATATTATCCAAAGCCAACGTAACTACAACCGTTGGAAAGCTGAATGTCCGTTATTTCAAACAATATCAGTATCTTTTAGATATTAGCTTTATATGGAATAAAATTCAGTTTCAAATAAAAAAAACGTTTTATTTGATATCTACGTTTTTAATTTACTTATGAAGGTCCAATTTATACCATTTAGTGCAGTTCAATAGGTCTTGAGCGTCATAATAAAAGGAAGATGGTCCGGATGCTGTCAAATAAAAACTAAAATAGTGATTAAACTGTTTATATTGAGCCAACGTTTCCCCCCACGTTGGAGGGCTTCATTGTGGCTAATAAAGATACAAACACTTAAATGATGTAAATATAAATAAAGTTTGAAAAAAGATTGGGCTAAAAAAGATAGCCTTGGTGATGCAACGTGGTGCGAAACGTTTGCTCAATACAAATAGTTTAATCACTATTTGAGTTTTATTTGACAGCATCCGGACCGTTTTCCTATTATTATTACACATGGCCAATCAACGATCTTTCAGTATATCCTAAGCCTTCTTTAAAGTTTTGTGTAAATTGGTCACCACCAATCGTTTTGAACTTATTGCAATTTTCTTATTCTATCAGCTCCTAGGGCGCATTAACACGTGTCTAATGTTTTTCGTGCTAGTATCACCAAAAAAAGTATGATTGAAATCGGTGATACCACGTGCGTAGCTTCCCCTTGTTAAGATTGTTACGAGTAACCCTCACTACTGTACTCTTTAATTCACAATCAGCCAGACTTACAATCATACTAGTTAGTACAAGATACTGAAATTGAATCATGTGCTTCGTATGCTCTTGAATGTGTGTGTATTCATGGAAGGTTTGTTGGGAGCTTGAAACCTTTGAATTCGTTTTATTTTATCATTATTATTAATATGTAACAGTACGCATAGATTTCTTTCATCGCAGCTCCAATGAGCACCGTAGCTTATTAAATCAAGATATTTGAAATTTCAGATACTTACCAGTTTAGATTGAAATTGCGTGAATTTATTTTTAATTTTTTTTCTTATTAAATTACAAGTATAAATTTAACAAATAAATGAGCTAGAGTTAATATGTTACCTGATTAAACAAAAATCTTTTTTGGTACCAACAGTTGGTACATGAAGTAAGCGACAAATTTTCAATTTATTTTTTTTCTTTATCTAATATATTATGTCACATTCCTTTTTTTAAAAAAAATGATAAGCTTCCTCATCTTGTCTTTTGTTATTGTTGCCTAATATATAATCACTATCTTAAAGGAAACTAATAAACCGTGGCCTGCTCTATTGATCTCAGTTTTTTTATTCGCTTAGAAACTTTTAACATTCTGTCTTTGGTGGTGTGGGTTTGATGGAGAAATACCTATTATTTTTGCAAACTGGCTAAGTGCAGTTATAGCAAGTGATGAGATGTGCCATTTCTTTATTGGAGTACTCTGTTATCTTTTCTGATGTTCTAAGCTTTTTCTTAATCAGTCGGCACTGTTAATTATGAAGACAATGTTAAAAATTGGTTTCGTTTAGATAGTAATGGAAAATTTCATGAAAAGATGGAATATTTGAAACGATTCTAGATGGTAACATGATCTGGCTTGAAAGATTAATACGTACATATAATATAATTTTAATCTGTTATACAACTTTTTATATTTTTAAGAATATAGCAGTCAGTATTTTGGGTTTTGTCTACTGGGCCGCTTATTTTATCTGCTCCTTTAAACAGAACTCAACACTTTTAAAAACTTTTAATTGGATTTTCGGTATCTTTCTTGCCAACCCTATATAGAAACATTTTTAACATTTGCAAATATCATAAAAAGCAATTTAATAATCATATCATTTGTTATTTAATTGATTTTAATCAGTAAATATATAAATGATAAGACACTACAAATTTCTTGAGACGAATCTGTTCCTGATAGTTAGCATCAATTAATTATTATTACAGTATGTTTCTTTTACCAACAGTCTATGTATCTGACAGCCATTCTTTGACCAACAATGTATGCCAACTCTTTACTCATCGAATTATAGAACGTTCCTGTTAAGTTGATTAATTTTTTTATTCTATAAAGTAATATATTACTTTCATTTATCTATGTTTGAAATATATGGATAAGTATTGCAATCGTGAAAAATCTACTCGAACAGGTTACAAACTAGTTATGCTTTGATCCCTATTCTCAATGTCCGTTAATAGTGTTTGGCTTTGTCCGAATGCTTTTTTACGAACTCCATCATCCTACTGGCTATTACATTGCATTTTCATGATGTCCTCCTGCAGTCCTCCAGATGTCACACGTGCTCTCTCAACGTTACCCTCCGTCGCACTATTACGTTACCCTTTTGATCGGGCTCCAGTTAGGACATGGATGGCTTACCCTGTCAACTGCCCTTTGATATTGAAAGTACCAAAACAGAACTCATTGTCATGTTAAACCACCCTCCTGACAGCTCCCTGCCCCGTATGATGGATCGCCCGTATTGAGGGGAGTCCCCCGACGTTGTGGAGTACCCATTATGTACCATTTCCCGGCTAATGACTCCTTAATAACTCCATCAATTACGGCTTTGCAGTCCTTATAAGGGACTTATAAGGGACTAGTAAAACTATGCAAGATTTTGTTAATACATTCAAGTTTGTTCTATTCCCGGTTTACTTCATCTAAATTAAGTATTTCATGTTGGGTTCTTCAACTCTGTGTTATAATTTTATTCAAATATAATTATAATTTTATTACAATGTAATTATAATACATCTATATTTCTACAATGACATGTCCCACAAACATTATTCTTAAACAACAAAACATTAACTTTGAAATATAGGCAATTACGTAGTTAATAAGAATTTTCAGAAAATCAATTTTCACAGAAGGAAATGAGATTAAATAAAAAAAGAAAGATGAAAACAGCGAGGAAGCGATTCTGAAGCCTAGATACTTGGCAAACATTTTCTTTATATTTTGAATTGTTTGTTTTTTAATTGCAAATACTTTTTGTTTCAATGGTTTTCTGTTTAGCCAACTACAAAATATGGTGTTCCCTTTTTTTAAATGCTGTAATAATAGAAGAAAATTACTTTTCTTAAATATTGCAATGGTTATTATAAGTGTTTATATGGATCAGGGGTCAAATAAAATGGTATATATTAAATTAACCCTTAGGCGGTTATAATTAAATATTATAAGATTGTATGATTACATTACATAATGATACTCTCATCGAGTGATTTTGAACGATTTTCTTTTGAGATACCATATCAAACATATCCAAAGAAAAAAATATTATATTAATTCATGAACAGACAATTATTTTAAGTGTTCAAGTAAAACTAAACTTGTTTAAATTTCCATTGCCAGCTAAAGATTTTTAATAATTTCCTAATTTTCAACAGTTGATTTAAAACCACGAAAAATTTGAAATTTTTTATATTATATGAAATATTTTATATCTACTAAATGTAAGTGATGCTTTTATATTTAAAATGTGGATATTTTAGAATTGACTATCACACTATTTCCAGTTTAAGTTGAAATTCGAGCATGGTTTGTAAAGTTGTTTATTAATAATTTAACTTTGATTAAATTTTGGATGAATAAAAATATTGCAGATATTTTAATTAGATATTTTCTTTTTTTATTGCATTGCCTGCCAAGCTCGTATATGGTTAATATCTACATTTGGGAAATATAATTCTATCTTTAAATTATCAAATAGATAAATTTAATATGATTATAATATGATAATTTTATATCTTTACTAACAAAGTTCTAACCAAACATTGCTTGTCTTATCAAGCATTATCTCATTGATTTAAGTAAACAGTTTATTTTATTCAAATAAATAAAATTCTTTTAAGAAGCACGTAAGGTTTTTCTTTTTTTTTTTTAACATTTTTAAAAAATATTTTCATTTGTGTTAATAATAAAAAAATTATGGAGGTAGATATCAAAATTATAAAATTTTTAGAGGTCGATGATATTAAAAACGTTTAGAGAACCCTAATATTCGCATTTATTAAAATATAAACAATCCAACTAAAATTAATATTGTTAAACTCGTAGATTTATTTCATGCATAGTAGAAAATGTAGCTAAATGGTTAGGAAATTCCTGGAAGGTGTGGTTAAGGTCACTATAAAAGGAAAGGCTGTTGAATTGCCTCTGTAGCAGACTGTGACGTCACTGAAGAATGCCTGAATCACCGGTGACTCAAGGAACAGTGACTGCTTGAGCCTTGCTAATATCAAAACTTCAATTTTTATCAGCTGTAGACATTTGTTATTAATATAACTGTCCGATGGGATAAATCATAAACTTTCCGATAGAATAAATCATAAAATTCTCTGACTTGGTAGTTAGTCATGACTATAAAATGGTAGCGCTCTCGCTTCCCTATTACTAAATATCTTTTGAAGGATTCTATTTAGTAATCACAATTTTTCTAAACATAAAATATAAAAATCTCCTAATTGTAATAACCGTCCCGGTATTCCTCCCTAGATGGCACTGTTTCTTTTACTTTTATTTTTTCTGACTAACCAAATATTGATCTTTATTTAGTATGCTGTAACAAATAGGTTTATTTGTAGGTTCCGACTACTAATGGTATTAGGAAGCCTTGTTCCTGAAATAGAGGTTATCCCATAGAGGTCGTGTATACCGCCGTTCTTGATCGGAATTCCCCATGGCACTCTTGCTCAGCTATAAACAATTTTTGGCCCCGTTAACATATTCTTAAAGCGATTTGAACACTTGTAGAAAAAATTAAAAAGTAAGTACTCGAAGAAATGAAAACGTTATTCCTATGCAGGAGCCTCCCGAAGCCAGAAGTATTGCTTGGTTGTATTGCTGATTTTGATTTTCCATCAACTTTTAAATATTTCTGGCAATCAAAAGTGATTATTGGAACAAACCTATTACATTCCTAAAGATTTAGTATTTATTAACCTAGTGATTATACTCAAAATCAATAACATTAAACCAGTGGCGTTTTATGAATTCGTAACATCCCCATAAACCCTAAATAAAAATTATTAAATGACAGCATTCACTCATGGACAATTAACTTTGTATTTAATGATATATTTTATAATACTGTTTTTTAAAATGGAATATTATTACGTTTTGGTTTATTATTTTCAATCACCAACCATTTTTATAATCAACTAAGGAAACCTAGTGCTAGAGATGAAAAATCAATCCTTAATCCTTTGCCCTTTTGCGCTAACTCTGAAAATATAATTATTTGGTTACACGTAAATCGTTTTTTCTAACCTCTTGGAAAGTTGAAAGAAACGTCTGTTAAAGACATTTTAGAGGGAGCTCTTCATATGACGTAGGACCAGAAGGCAACCTTGGTCTGCGTGTGGAAGACAAAGAGATAATGGCCCTGCCATATCATGCACCGTCTGACCGTAATTCTACTTCTAAATTACAAAGCTCTTCTAAAAATAAAATATTGATGCGGCACCATTGACATACGCTTGCCGCACCTGGTCTAGACTGACGAATTTTGAAGGACTATTTTTTTTTATTAACGAAATCTCATAAAAGATTTTTAGTGTGTAAAGTTATGTAATGTTGATTACCACGCTATTTAACAGTTTCTTTCTACACGTTATAGTTACTATTCTTCAGTTATGAAAAGTTTTAATGATCATTGTCTGAAGTAGTGGCGCAACCTTTTTTTGGTCGTGGAACCCTTTTGGTAGAAGTAGGTAAATGGTGAAACCCTTACATTAGCAATTTTTTCAATAAGAGTGTCGAATGCGGCCATTTTAGCAAAAGCTAAGATACGTCTAGCTAAATCTATACAAAATTGAAGAATATCTGAGATAGTATGCTTCAAATTGGTGTTGATTCTACCGATAATCGATGCCAATACGAAACTTCACTCAAGTAAATCATTTCAAAACCTAAATCCATAAAATCACACCATTTGTACATGTCACGGCCTATTCATTTAATTGAATTATGTATGTGCCCACTTAAATATGTATATCTTCTGTTTTACGCATGCTTTTTTATATCTTCCGTGTTCATACTCTTCTGTCGCCCTTCGGACTCATTCTTTGCGATGACATAATAACTGTTTCATAATCCCCTCCTCTGCTATTATTACAATGTGTCTTACTGACGATTTCACTGTTCCAGCCTAATTGTGGCAAGTTGTGACAGGCGTACCATAAAGGCGCGTACATACTAAGAGAATCTCGGTCAACCAACCGCATTATTGACAAAGGTTTGGTTAGCACTACGAGGACCAAGGAGACAGATCAGTGTACATGAATAGGTTGAGGTTCGGTCTTCTAGCAGTAACTTCTGAGGTTTAACTAGCATTGGGAAGCCACTCTGGTTGTGTTGTGGGAAATCCCTTGCCCATGACTGTGGATGGAAGACTGAATCTCTCATACATTGGTGTTGGCCCACCCAATATTCTGCAGTACTAGCATTGTTCTGAGATTGGTATTCAACGGTCATATAAATTAATTGTATATTCTGACAATTCAAATATTATTATCTGTTAACAAATGTTTCTGTTATGAATATTATTTCTGTCTGAAAATGTGTTTTATTTTCAGTACCCTACTGTGGAACCTTTAGTGAATCATGAAATACAAATTTCTTATGTATTTAGATGTACATTTACAATAGGTTCATGACTTGGCGTGTTTTCTAATTTTAATAATGAAATTCATTTCCAAAACAACATAGCGAGAAGCCTCTTTTTCTTTTTCTTTTTAAAATTATATATAAATAACGAAAAAAGTATTTTTTTCGTATTCATTCTTATATCTTAAAAAAATAATGAATGATTTTGCTGAAAAGTATTTAAACTATCATTTGAAAGTTCTTAGTATTAAGCAGCCCGCCGTCAAACAGGACCAGGACGGGTCGAATCCCGGAAACTTGGGCTCACGGTGGGACCTGATGAGAATTACCCGAACAACATATTATGATTGATAATCAACTTTTATTCTCATACTCGTGTTACAATGTTTTTAGTTTAGTTTTCAAAATAAGTCCTAATTCACTCTGTTTTAATATTGACAAAAATATAATATGAACTATTGAATGGGAAGAGGCCCGCTGAATTATCTTGTTCCGACTCCTGTTTCGGTTTTGAGCCGGGATCAGTTGACGACAGAGTATATAAAGTATAAACAATTAAAATCTGCAACTTTAATGTTTTTCTATCCTGTTTTTCCGGAGATATTTTTTGTTTAATAATTATCATCATTATCATTACTATGCAAATTATTTTATTGAAATATTTTGGTGTAATTAATAATAAATTGTCTAACCAAAAGAACAGGCTTACGGTGAAGTATAAGCATCGGTATCGTTCCAAATTCAGAATTACTGTGGTAGCCTTTTTTCTTAATTCTTAGGTCCTTTAATATCTAACAAAAGTTAATTTTTCTTTCTTTATCTGTTATTCGTTACTCGTTATTATTGGCCTACTGAATTAAGTTTTATGTTGTGGTTAATAATTGAATAATTAATTTACAGTTAATCTATCCTATGTGCATATGTGCGTTAAATCTACTAAAGTCTTTTTTAAATGTTTGTTGGTCAACTTAATGACAATTGGTAAATATTATCTTATGATATGCAGTTTATTTTTAGCATTACCAATTGTATGAAAGAAAGAAACTAACAAATTATTTGTTAAACGTTGTTTGTTATTAAAATTGAAGATTCCACTCGAAAATTCCTGAATATAGATCAAACTTTTTTTAAATTAATTAGTTCGAAATTTTCATTTTTAATAAATTTTATGAGTTAGTTGCTATTCATATATACCATTAAATATTTCCAAATCAACTTAAAAAATTGATTCTTTTTTTAATATACCTATATCCTGGCTTGTTAATATGGTCCACTGTGAGGCGATAGCGATAGAGGTGTGTCATGTTGGCTAATCGTGTATATCCAACAATGGAACTTGACAATGTAGGTAGGTATGCGGTTATGCTATACAAAGGAGAGGTTATTGTGCGGGTCGTTGGCCTCAAATGTTATTTCCTATTTTATAGTTGTTTATTCTCTGTGTAATCCTGGGTTTGTGACATGTCTGACAGGTTTGGAATTCTCAGGTAGCCTAGAGTGATATTTGAACTCCCACCCACCCCTATTAGTAATGGTAATTAATATATTTGAAGTAAAATGAGCGTTATGGAATAAATTTATAGGATGAAATATTTACGGTGAACATGTCAGAATAGACAAGACTTTACAATACAAATATCGTTCATTTCATACTCATACTTTTTATGTTTGAAATTAACTAAATAATGAAATAATAAGAATTGATTATGTTTATTAAAAACATAACTAAGCTGAATTGGGTAATTCAATGCATGTTGATAGTTCTAGGTAGTAGTAAAATCATTTTAACTCTTATAGTTTATTTTGATAAGAATTATACTAGTTTTAATTTGAAATCATATTAACTGTAAGAAGTCATATAATTTGGGTTATTTCCCTATTTGGCTTGAAAGGAGATATATGCTTTTAGTGTGGTGTAAGTGGATAGCTACGGTGGAATAAATCAAATATGCCTCCGCATTATGGGGCTTTCGTCCTAATTTATAGTTGGAATATTTGTGTCTTTTATTGTTTCCTTACAATATTATTATATTAAAATTAATGTAATCTTTGGTTTTCTTCGTAAAACTCTCTTTTTATTTCTCTAATAATTATGTTTTTTTTTTGTCAATTATAAAGTACGTCTCAAATCAGTGCATGTCGTAGGATAGTTTAAAAAAAAAATTCAAAATAGTTAGTGAATATTAACTCGTAAAATGTAAAAATTGATGTGAATGATTATATTTTTATTTAATCAGTTTGTTACTAAATTTATAAAACCAATATTCAGAACCTGATATGTGAAAAAAATGTAAATTCAAGAGTAACCGGAGAAATTTTTATCATTGATGGTTAGTATATGAGAGGAACTGGAAGATTGTCATCTTATGATTTTTTACTTAAATTATCGTCATAAATATTTTTGATTTACATCTCAATATTCCTGGCGAAAATTCTCAAGGCGTATGGAAGATTGTGAAACGGGAGAAATAACAAAATATATTAATTGAAGATATTTTTAATGTTTTTCGGTTAATGTGATTTTTTTTTTTGCTATGTCAACATTGTAATATTCCTACAATTAATGACTCATTTTATTCCGTGAAAATTTTCCGGTTGATATAGGGTTCGTAATTCTAGTTACCTTCTTTATCCGACCCTGCATCTCAATCCACTCACTATATTAAATATCACTAATTATGTCCTACAATACCGTGTTGGATAACCATCTAAATTCTGTTGTGGAACTACGTTTCTGAATGTTAAGTATAAAACACACTAGTCCAGTAAATCCTTATTTATAGGTTTATAGCTGATTGATTGATAAAGGAATCTCAAGCAATTTAGGTATTAAACCTAACTTTTACTCCTCTTGATTAACACATAGTCTAGATTTTGTGGATGGTTAAACTTATTTTATCTGTTTCTTAAACCCCTTCTTTCTTAAAGAGGCTATTTGATTATATGAGAGTATATTTCAATTATTCCGAGAGACAGAAGCAAATCCTTCTGTTTTTGTAGTCGAAATGAATACAACTTTCGTCCAAACAGTGTTGTGGTTGAGGCCACTTTTGCAATATTATCCTGGGATAGAAACGGTATCCATCAACTTTTTCTTTCTTCAAATTTGATAGTATTTCTATCTTCCAACCTACAAAAGTTTGCATTTCCCGCAATTTACAGATTCGTTGCCGTATTTTCTTCAAAGTGTTGCAATGCTATGACTTGCTTAATCTCAATACAGATAGATGTATTCAGTTACACTTGCTATTCATTGCATCTTCCTGTGAAAGTTACTCCTTTCTGAAATGGCTTTCTCCATGAAATTGAAGAAAAAATGTCAGAAGAATCATTTTTTTCATACCATTCCTATTTCGTTTCGTGGTCGCGTAAGCATGGTAGGCATGGATTGAATTGTTTTATCTACCTATTAAGTACAAGACTTTTTTTTTTTTATTGCGTTTCCTGTACATACGGCTTTGATGCAGCAATGTGTTTAAATTTACTTCCTACATAGTTGGGCAGTATTGGGTGAAAATAGTTCTCATTATTATGATTATTCTATTTGTAACCCTCACATCTTCAAAAACCTTAAGGCGAATATTCGTATACGACGAATAAGTTATTCGTAACTCATGAATACGTAATGAATAACTCATGAATAAGTATTATAACTCATGAGTACATAATGAATAAGTATTCATATTCTGTAGTCGTGAATATTTTCGGTATGTGTACTTATGTTAAAAGAGCACTATTACGAATAGTTATCTTACATTAATTAATAATAATTTTGTTTAGAAGTTAGTTCCATTATTTTTCATAATTTTTTTTTAGAGTTTATTTTTACGAAGCTTCTACGGTTTATTTTTATGATTCTTAGTAACTTGTGAGGGTGAGCTGGAACTATTTGGTATCCTGTTGCAGTTAGCTGCTTACTACAGTACAAAGATTAGTTATAGTCACATTTTACAATTTTTATTTTATTTATTAATTTATAGTAATCAAACTTGGGTTTTCTATCAGAACTGCATAACAGTTTCTTCGTAATGCCAACAACTCTGTTCATTTTATTAAATGAATAAATAAATTTATTATTTGCTTTTATTCACCTTCTATAGGCGCTGTTAGCTCAAATTGAAAAAAATTGGACTTATGAAGTTTTGTGTTTTCATCAACCGTTATTCTTGAATACTCTTGACAAGTAGTACTTACGAATGCAATGGGCCCAACTTTGCCTTCAGATTATCTTCCCGAAAATAGGACCAGCTTCTCTGGTCAAACAATGTGTAACAAGCCTTGCCACTATAGAACGAAACCATGGGCATGAATAATGAAAGGGTACATGTCTGTCACCAATCTTTTTTTTGTCTTATTCAGCGATGTTTCAACGCATCACCCAGACCTCTAGGGAGTTCGAAAGCTACTTCAATATATAATTAATGCACTCTGTGAATTCTTTCTCCCACTCATCATTTTCACTTTTCCATTGCACCAAATAACGAGAAATGCGAAGGAGACACGTTGCGTACTAAGTAGACGAAAGCAACTTAAGTATTTTATTCCTCGTCTGGTGTGTATTTTTTTAAGTTTCATCACTATGTCAAATTATGTTTACCATAAACATTTATTTTTATTTTTTTAGTTATTATTCTTGATTATCATATACAGATTTGCCTTAATTATAAATAATGAAATAAAGAACAATTTATACATTTCAAGGGGAGTTTACGCACGTGGGATCACCGATTTCAATGAAACTTTTTCGGGTGATACTACGTTGTCCGAGAGTTCTGGCCAATGCGGCCTAAGGCCCCAAAAAAAAATTTTTTTTACAGAATTTTAGAGTTTGTTTATGTTGTTGTATGCCACCTTTGCTCTACATGTATTTACTGATTGTCATTTACCAATATATTTGTTTTTTCGTGTAGAATAAGAACAAAATATTGTTGGTTGTATGTTATAAATGAGCTTATATGTATGAAAAATTACAAAATTTGTTTTGGAAAAATCAATCGTTCATAGCGTCTTTTAAAACACTTAAATACGTATTTTCATACAAACCAAAAATTATAAATTTTTAGGCTTGATTTTTGGAGGATATTTTTTTCTCTGCCGATGTCCCTTGTTCACGAAATAAATTCATAACTCCTCACAATATTATCCATATCCAATATACTCGCAAAGCTGAACTTTTATAGGTAAGGGAGAAAAAACAGTTTAAACTTAGAAAACTTTCTCTAATGTTTTATTATATATTTCCTGCCCTATTTGTTTAAGAAAGTAAATTTTGTACCATTGAGTGTAGTTAGGACGATCCTAAACCCCTCCTGTGTTTCAAAGGCAAAAATAATGAAAAAAATTCCA
This sequence comes from Halyomorpha halys, assembly GCF_000696795.3. Taxonomy (NCBI): domain Eukaryota; kingdom Metazoa; phylum Arthropoda; class Insecta; order Hemiptera; family Pentatomidae; genus Halyomorpha; species Halyomorpha halys. The sequence continues at coordinate 121,799 of NW_027113995.1, forward strand.
TTTTCTTATTACTATCAAAATTCTTATTTAAGGGATTTTTGAGGTTTAAAAACGAATATCTATTTAACTTTTCCAAACAAAAATCTTCTATTCCACTTCGTTAGTTTTAATACTGTGCTATTATTTGGGAATCGAGGGTACTTATATACAATTCTATTTATTTTCTGATAAAAAAAAAAAAATGTTTATTAGAATTCACACTAAATAATAAAAACAAAAATCGCTACTTAAATAGTTGGTCATAAACATTTTTTTTTTTCGAAAAAGTTATTCAAGTACGTTTTAAGATTATTCTAAAACTTTTAAATATGAATTTTCACAAAAACAAAAAATAGTTTACCTAACCGGTTTAAACAAGATATGTTTGGCAGAAACCTCGGATGTGAGTTGAAACAATTCAGCCCGACTGACGTGATGTGGGGTAGGTAATTTTTTTTTTTTTTTGTGAAAATTCGTATATAAGAATTTTCGATGAATCTAAGAACGAATTTGAATAACTTTTTCTTTACGTACGATATAGGTAACCATCTTTGTTATTTAGTGTGAATTTTAAGTTATTTATTTTAATTCACCATAATTTTTTGTTATTCTACATCCGAAATTTATATACTAAATTTGGGGGGGTATAAATGTTGGAAAAATTAGATAAGGTGAACTGAGAATTCTGAAATTTTGAGAGATGAATATTTTACATAATTTATTGGTTTCTGGAGTATTTTATAATTATTAATTGATCCTTTCAAATTATAACTGTATTCTTTCTTTCGAGTGAAAAAAAAACGATTATTTAAATTTTCATTTGTTTGACCTACGATATAGGTAAGTTCTATCGTTTCAAAACGCTTTGTGATAATTTCATCTCTTCTTGGTATTTGGAATGGTATTTATTATGTTTTGTAACCTTTTTTTTTTTTTTTTTTACATTGCTTAGTGAAAATAAATTAAAAATATATGTTAGTGATGAAGTATTTGTAGATGAGGTTTATTACCTCTTGGAATTGTTCGATATTAAGAAGAATGGATTAGGTGACCTTGGACAGTTTTCATTTGTATATGCAATTTATAAAGCTGCTAAACATAACAACTGTGTTTACTGTTTGAACTTCTATTATCAGTTCTACTAACAACTGAGAAACTACACAGCCCACAACACTATAGCTTGCAACAAAGTATTTAGTTAACAAAGAGTTTATAGATAATATTTGAGTATCAAAGTAAGTAAAGTTTTTCTGCTCCGAAATTATGGATGAAAGTTATTACTTGCAGTTCTAATTTCTTTGTAGCAAGTCATAATGTGGTCACCTCCGTGGAGAGTAACGAAAATATTTCTTTACTCTCCTCTTCTCTTACTTCCTTTATGGTCCGAGTACTAATTGCAGAAGGAATGCCGGAAGTAGTAGCCTTGAACAATGACAGGTGTTTCTTTTATATTCTTACCCCGACTGCTAATTTCTGTTTGTCGTGACGTTTGGTCGTTATCTATACCTCCTTCATTCTTACTTCGGTTTATTCCAGAAGTCTAGTATAGGTAGAAATGTTTTTACTTTAAAAGAATATGAATATTCTTGTTTTTATTATTGCTTAAACAGTTTCATTTTATTGACCTTCTTCAATCCTTAAATGTGTTTGTGCTTATGAAAACAGAGAGGGAAAATAAGAAATGAACGAGTAATGAGATGTAAAGGTAAACACATTAAAAAAGGTAAACCGGCTAAGAGGGAAACCTCCTTTGAGAGAGATAAGGATGTTCTTATTATCAAAGCCTATGTGTTTTTCGCTTCGTTACCCAATTTCATAATGCAAACTCCATTTGTTGGTACTTTGCCTGATGCTTGCAATCATTCCTCTTGTGAAGATTCATTATTGCCATAATGTGAACGCCCACGTTCCCTCGATATACTGATTAAGCCTCTACCTGTACTCTTCTAATTTTAGATATGATGTAAACAGTGAAGTTAATAATAGAACGTTACCTTCCTCCAAATATTTTTCAGTTTACGATTACATTCAAGCCCAGCAACCCTCTCTATTTTTACCATATTTTGTGTCTTCACAGAAAGTGGTCATGCATGTTTTAGATTCTGCTCTCTTTATCTGCTTTCATTTTCTAGTTGGAATGCATAGTGGCCATTGGTATTCGTTAGAATAGAAAGCCGCAATCCCCTGTTCCAATATTCAATTCATAAATTAGAGAGAGATTATTAATATGCATTGATTATTCGATGACTTTCGCAGAAACATTATTCTGGACTGATCAAGTTAAAACTTTTCAAGATGTAATTCAGTTCTCGGTCTTATCTGCCTTTTTCTTATTTAACTTTATTCTTTTTAGAAATAGATTCTTCCAAATACAAGTTTTATAAATCTTTTGTTAAAAAATATTATCTTGATACTCATAATTGAATCTAATTGGATTGTCAAAAATTAATTCTGTTTGGTCTATAAGCAGGAATAATTAAATAATTGTTTATCTCCATGGGGTTATATACAAACAAATTCAGAGAGGTAAACATAAGCTTAGTTGGAAGCGGTTATTTGATATTGAATACTGTTTAGAGAATAAAATTGTTGTAAACAGTTATACAATGCTCAACATGGAATCGACCAAACAAGGAATATTTGAGGCATTAACTTCAAACAATTTAATAGACCTAATGTATTAAATGAAAATTATTTGCGAAAATCGGTCAAAAAATTCTTCTGTTCACATGTAACAAAAAATGAGAATTTATTTATTTTTAATTGGATGTATTCTAAAGATCGTTCTTTCTTGCTTGTATGTGGGGTTACTTTCTCAACTGGGGTCTCCCTGCATTATGACCTGAAGCTAATAGGCCAGTCTCAATGTATTCATAGCCTTAGGTACAGTCTGTGGAGTACTTAAAATAAAAACATCCTTTTTTTTGTATGAAGTGCCACTATTGAAGAAAAACAACGATATAATCTCTCGTGTTATTATTTTTTTAATTTTCACTTTCCTATATTTAGAGTATATATATTAAGGGGAAATATTGCGATCATGCAGTCTCTGAGGACTTGCGATTTTGATTCAACTCGCCATGTCAATGTAGAATTGAATGAACTTGAATATCAGCTAGGTTCTATCCTCAGTCAAATGGTCTGACAGGGCATAAATAACGAATTTTTAACAAATCTTCCTCTAAACTACTTTTAATTTTGGTTATTTAAAAAAAATAAAATAAACAGTTATCATTGTTAACAATTGATAAATACAAAGTATAAAAGAATTTTATGCATAAACAAGAGAGAAATAAAAATATCCGATTTTAATCTGAAAAGCCCAGACCACTCGATCATTCCCGATCATATAACAGTTTCGTTATCTTTAATTAAACTGTTCTTTGAAATTTATATTCGTTATTCCCTCTAAGAGAAATCCTGAAATACGAATTTTTATAACAGAAATCATAAAAATTTATTGTGCATTATTTTCGCTTTTTAGGCTCTTTAGGCTTTTTATTTTTTTGAAAACTGCAAAAATAGCGATGAATTCAACACAAGACCACCAATCTTCGCAAAATTTGGGGACGTGTGTAGGATAGAAAGTGGATGTTGTGTGATGTGTGCACCGCAACAGAATTTTTTGGCAAATAATTTAACATTTTTCATAATTCTTGTATTTTATCACATTTATCTCCCCATCTCGCTACATGGGAATGTTTTTGAAGTTAAATTACATTAGTGGCAGTTCTTTAAATTGATATTAAAGAACGTTTTTATATGTGAGTTGTTCGGACTTGAAATATGTAAGTGACAAAATGAAAAATTTTTCATTGTTAAGATGTTTTTAACAATAAGGATATAGGACAGGTAAGGTGTCACAAAGTACCTTAAGGTTCTTTCAATAATTTATGAAATCAGATGATGCCAAAACTTCAATTCATAAAAAAATTCTGTTTGTGACCGGAGTCTCATTAGTTAATTATCAAAAAACCTGTTAATTACTTATGTTATATTATACATTATATTTTATATTAAATAAAGGGTAGGTGTTATGTTAACTTTAGCTTCGACATTGATATGCTCACCGAAACGCTATGGTATTTGGTATAGGACAGGTAAGGTGTCACTCGACAAAAGATAACTGACAGTTTAATGCAAAGCTCGGGGGAGTGGAGTAAGGCCAAGTCTGTAATCAAGAATGGGAAATTAGTAATGTGTTACTTTTGGGAATTGTGCCTTCACTATTGTTTGCAATAATATTAATTAAGTTCAAGCTTTGATATATGAATATACAATTTTGTTTTATTCCACCCCAACATAACTTAAATAAGCTAAATTATTATTCATAACTAGAGACCGAATTATTGTGCAATAAAAAACCGAAAAACTTCCAGTTAAAAACAATAACTGTATACTCTCTAACAATCTCTTATTCATGACAAATTTTATCATAGTTATCTAAAACTAGTGGTTAATACTATTCCAAGAACCTTTCTCAATTCGATTTCTCAATGAAATAACATTTCATGTTATTTTCTTTTAGGTTTAATTCGATCATCATATGTTATTCAATGCATTGCAAAGCCTTTTTATTTTTTCAATTTTAATTATAAAATAAAGTTTATGGAACAATAATCAAAGTTTTGCCAAAAAGAGTAAAACGTGGCAATTCTTTTCTGAAAAACTCAAAAAGTTAAAATTTTGTAAAATCCTCAGAACTTGAAACTTTGTGCAATATAAAATAAGTGTTATTTGAATGTCTTTCCCATGATTCGAATTTTTATCGAGGCTTGACGGAATTTAAAGATGCAATGGCATGAAAATCTGGTCTCAATTCATAACTATACATTAGTTCATGAATGTTATGTCACAGTTGGTGATTTTAGTTTATGGGAAAAATTTAAGTTACTAGAATAAAATAGAAGAAAGAAAAACAATATTTGGTGATACTTAACCTCTACCACCAATTCTAGAAAATTACCGTGAACAATCCATCATAACCCGACTCAGGATCGAACATACAAGATTAACACACAAGCACCTTCTTGAAAAAAATCCTTCACCGACATGTTATAGTTGTAAATGTACCCTGACGATGGACCATATCCTGGAACACTGTTCGTGTCTGGAATCATCAAGGAAATTGGAAGAATTTGTTTAAGTTCCTTAAGGAGAACAACCTGTATCGAGGAATGTAACCACGAAATCCCAGACTACGGTGGCTCTAACTCTGTGTGGTCTATACGGCACCTAAAAATTAAGCAAATAAATAAATAGATTACTAGAAGAAAGAACGGTAAACAATTTAAGAGTCGCTGTAATTTAATTTATTATGGCGCGGTGCAAAATTTCTTAAAACGTTTTGATCTGGCGGCAGATATTATTAAACAGAATTCACTGCATCTCTATCGTTATTATTGTTTTGTTTTTTAAATAAGTGAAAACCGCACATTTTAATAAAATAGAAATAAAAAAACAGAGTTGTATTATGATATACATTTTTATATTATCATTTTAAAATATCGCGGCTCTAACTTTGAAAACTATTCCCTGAGTATATCATATCATAATAAAGTTTTCAATACTATCAATATTAAATGGACGGATTTGTAATTTGTACAATTTCATCAATCAATTAATCAAATTGTTCCTATTGATATGTCTTAATTTTACATCGCCTATTTTATTAATTGATAGTCTAGAATTTGATATACTCACGCAAAAGTTGTTTTTAATTCTTGTCTTTTTTTTTTTTTGCTAAAAATTTCTTCTGTGGCTAAAGGCAGAACTAAGGAGTAAGAAAATTACCTCTGACACACTTACAAGACATGTTTCGACTGTCCTACATTCTCCTTACTTGGCTACAGCTTGGGGTCTCCAATCCTTTCAACAAAACAAATATTTATGTTAAAATAATTGCTAGCCATTCGAGACTAAGCTTCCCCAGTTCATGTTAATTTTTATCTAGTATTTTTTAGGTATTCCCCATGAAAGTTCCTAGATTACTTGTTAAATTTTAAATATTCTTCAGGATATTATCATTATTCTATCAGTGAACATTGATTGTTTATTACAATAAAGATCTTGCCTTTAGTCTAATTACTATTACTATATATTAAAATTCACTATGTGTTATGTTGCGTTTTTGTTGTCGACTCATTACAAGCCATATTCACTGTCAAGCTCAAATTGATCCAAATACAAAATCCAATACTTTGAGAACTAAAATAGTTAAAATAAAAATAATTTAATTTAAAAAAAAATAACTATCAAATAACTTCATCCATGTTACTTTATAGCTCCATAAACATATTCCTAGGTTTTTATTGAATAACATTTGTCCCTAAATAATGAAACTTGATATAGTAGCAGGATGCCCTCTACCACACACTACGATCCCTTGGAAGTTAAGTACATTCCTTCCCATGCATATCAGCATTTCCACATACAAAAAATTCCTTACATCTGTGCAAGTGAATATAAAAAATGTTAATTTGTAGTATTAGTATTATTAGTAACGAGTTTAGGTTTATCCACTACTTTACCAAGTTTGATTACTTATGAACAATTTTCCTAGAAATCCACCACTATGTTAAAGAGATGGTTAATTAACATTCCGTCCAGTAGTTTTTAATGATAATTTAGAAATAATCAAGGGTTGTTTCGTAGTTGGTTTGTGCCTTTAAAAGTGAAATTTATTTTTAACTCCATTAAACATTTCTAATTGTGGCTTATTAAACTCTTTATAGATAGATAGATAGTTTATTGGCTAATACATCTTTTAGCCATGAAGTTTGGCCCATTTGGTGTTAGCATTGATTGTGAATGAAAGCGTAAATATAAATACGTATACATAGGTAAATTCCTATTGCTTACTGTAACATCTTAATATAATTTAAAATACAACAAATTGATTTTTTTTCCCTAATACAAAAAAGAATATACCAAGAATATTCATCTCTTTATATAAAAAAAGAAATGTTGTCAGGGTATTTACATCATTTTGAGTTTTTCTTACTCTTTTCATTCATTCACTCACTCGATGATCTTCAGCGATTCCCAAAACTTTTTATTTGCACCCTTGTTGGATTAGCAAGATTTCGCGGCTCCCTTGTTAAGCCAAAAACATTGTGGCACAATTATCCTTAAAATAGTTTAATTTGTAGGAAAATAAGAAAAAAAATAGCGCATAGTAAATGCTAGAATGCACTGCATGTTTGCTATTTTAATTTAATCCACTCCTGGCAAACGCTTTGGGCACCCCTCAGCGCTCTGTTTGCAGTTTGGAACACTGGAACCTCTAATCTAGTTCTTATCACCAACTGTTGCAATTCGATCATATCTGCTTCTCTTTCACATCTTCTACACCACTCCATACTCTCTAGTTCATATTACCTTAAATTTAAAGATAAATAATTATTGATGTAAGAATATTACATCTTTTTTTAAGTATATGTTACTCAATATCTACTATAAATCTATGTTAGTTCTCATACTAAACTGAGTTCTTGTTATTAGCATGTTTATGTACGGGGCTGTACACATTTTTTGGTTTATCCTTAGTTTCTATTCGCTGGGAAAATTCATGCTTCATTCTGTTGTCAGTGGTATTATAAATTATAATATTCATTTCAATGTATGAACTATGTGAACATTGTAGCTCGACTTATAAAATTCCATTTGATGATTAAAATGAGATCAAACATCCGCTAATTACATCTGCTTTAATAATGAACTTCACTGGCTCATTACCAGTGATGCGGCTAGAGGGATACGCTGGGATCTCTTGAGCTCTGCTCTACCCCTCACACGTGGGGGATAGAGTGGCCTCAGGGATCCTCAGGTCGATTGTGTAAATATTGTATATATTATTTTATCATTATGTTATTTTATTTATTTATTTTTCATACAGATAGTTTGATTATGTTCATCTTGTCTATTCTTTTGTTTGTATATATTTTAAGAGAGTTTTTTTCTTATTTTTATTTATTTTTTTTATTATTTTTTTATTATTTTAGTATGTATGAGATCATCCATCACTATTACCTATTGCCCACAACTGTGTGGCAGATTATAATATCTATCAATAAATAAATCTATCAATTGAAAAAATAATGAACTTCAAATTATTGATCTATAAAGAGTTGTAAAACTTACAGTCGGTTGTAAAACTGTTTACGTAATTCTGAAATACAATTAATTTAAATGTTGTACGCTATACCACTTACCAACAAGTTAATAAGCAGCGTATTCATTTTTTCGAGCCATGAAACCTTCAGTATAGTGAACACTGGCCTATTTCTTTATGCAGAAGAGAGTTGGGATGAGCTGGCTGGAGTGGAATATGAAATGCCAGTAAAGCGGGTCGATGAAAAAGCTGTAGATCCTCCGTGGAGTGATGGTAAGGTGTTTCCCAATCTGCGGTCAACTTTGTGATTGCTCTTAGCGGTATCTGTGATAGCTCCAGTCGGTGGGAAATATCTCGCCCATTGGAAAATATAGTTTTGCGGCCTGGTGGAAATTATGTCATCACTTTCTACAGATCCGTGGAAATTCGTTCGTATCAATCTTACACAAATAAAATAACCATAAAATCGCCACAAACTAAAATATTTCTCCGTTTTATAGTTCAGTGTCACAATTTGTTTTTAAAAATGAACTACTGAACTGTGTAAACTAATTGTGGTTACAGAGTTTCGATTTTCAATACTTAAAATAAAAAATCAGATTTTTTTTTTTTTTATTAAATTTAAATCACTTAAACGTTTATTTATTTTAAAAATAATGTGAGGATGTTTATTTAAAAAGAAAGGGAAATGACATTTAATCATAATTTTTTTTCTGGAATGTTATCAGTACGTTATCTACCATCCTTATCATTATTATATTATCTATTAATTTAAACTTTTGAAAATAAGCAAAATTCAAAGAACATTTCCTAAAAACTAATTTATGATGGGTTACGACCAAATACTTCTGTAGCCTTCAGGTACTAACCAAAGTTATCATTATAATGTTATTACCAAACTATCAGTTGGTAATTTTCCTTTACAATCTTTGCCTTTGAACTTTAGCATGAACTTAAACATAAACTGAATAAAGAGAAATGCTATATCTATTGAGGAATGTTGCGTGAATATATTGTGTTGTTGCATCACCCGTTGTATAATATTCAACCACATTGGACAGAAATATTACTAATATAATGTAAAATCTATACAGAAAACAATAAATTTTTTTTTCGTAATAATTTTTTTATTTATCTTTTTATATTATTTGTTTTTGTCCTCTGTATTCCATTGTGATTTTAATTGAAGACTATTGCGGCAAAATCTTTTTTTACTATTGACAAATTTATATTGAAATTATTCAGTTCTCTTTTCAAAAAATAATAAACAGTCATATATTATGTAATATACAATCAGTGCAGTTTTCTAATTTAGAAATAAAGAGATAATATTTTGTGGATTTTTAAAGGTAAGAAAAGGAAAAGCGATGTATCATTGTATTTTGAGTATGCGATTATTAGGTATATTGCGTACTAATTTTTGAAATAAAACAAGAATTAAGACTCAAAACAGCTTATTTGCCATATTACTTCGTTTATTCCTTGTTCCGCTCCGGTTAACTCGATCAAAACCAACGAGACTTACAATTAAATTAAGGACTCCAAAGAATGAAGATGAGCGAAACCACTGGAACTAACCCTTGACCAGGCTTCTCTGATTTTTCGTAACTCATTATGTTCACTTAGTTCATTGAGCTTACGCTCTTTCCCTTTCCCCCTTCTCCCTCCTTTTTTCTTTTTTTTTATCGATCATTTAGTCAGTTGATGAGGGGATTGCCCATCTTTATCTACCCAATTCCAATCAGCCACCGATTTCCTTGTTCTGACCTTTAATGAAAAAGGAATTGAATGATTTTTTTTTTCGACGACATTGAATTGTGTTGATGTTTAAATTGGATTTTAAACAGTTAATGTTTTATTTGGTTTACAAAATCGACTTATAACACAATATGCAATGGCTGTTTTTATTCCCGCAGTATTTTCCGGGTGGGTGTGATTTTAAAAGGATTTATTGATCTTTTTCTTTTAAGCTTACCTGATTCACTTGATAATACCAGATGATCTTATACATAAAGTACTACTTGCATTTACCATATAATACTAGATTATCCTGAATATTGGGAAATAATTTCGTTTATATTATCAGGTTCCAAGATAAAATTAATCTTTTTTTTTTTCATATGATGCAGTCCCAGAGTGTGAGTATCAAGATTCATTTTTTCGGTCCCGGCGTAAAATTAATATTGACTGACCTAGGTGGAAATCCAACCCAAAACCTTGTGACTCTAGGACTGCCCAGCGTAACATAAGCTATCACTTCCTCGAATAATTATCATGATTAGGTTATAAAAAAGTTTAAATGAAAGAAAAAAAAAAGTTGTAAATTTTATTTAACGTTTAATAAATTGTTTTTACTGGTTGAAAAATTATTCGTATATAAATTATTTAATGCTTTGTTCAAAGGGCAATGAGGATCTAAGTATTTAAAATACTTTCCCACGCTTAAGATGTTACATGCGCTGTTTACATACAGCTAAGAAGAATTTTAATTATTTGACCTTGAGTGGTGACCGATCTGGACTGTCCTGACACTATTCAAATCGAACGCTGTGTGGTTTTCTATTTTTATATCGTGATACTAGAAATATATATAATATCTTAACCTTTCACTAGTATTCATCATTTTGGTATATTATTTAAGTATAATTTACAATATTATAGGTTATTTGTAGTAACATTTGAAAATTAATTTTTTCTTCCAATTATAAAATATCCGGATGAATGTGTGCTTTTCGACAAATGCATATTAGGTTACTTCATTTTCATATCATGACATACTGAACGAACTTGGATAAACGGTGTGAATTATTCATTTATATTATAAGCGTCTTTTTGCTGTCCTCTTTCCCTTATCTTGTAAATCTGGTGTAAACCCATATATGAATCTGTTATTCGTTTTGTACATGCTCTATGCCAAGACCGGCCAACTCTTTTTGACCTTTAACACTTAAAAATTTGATAATTCTATAATCGACCTCCCTTTTATAGAAAAAAAAAATTATGTTTTTCTTAAATGATTTATTTCATTTTGACAAAATCATTTTTTTGTATAAATCTATAAGAAAGATGTGATTGATCATGCTTGGTTAAGATTTGCCATGTTAGTTTCAGTTTTAGACGGTAGCAGCGTGGTAACGCGCCTGTCTGCCAACCCAAAGGTTCTTCAGAGTTCGAATCCCGGCCCTTTTTTGAAGCTTATAATTATACAATAGCCAATGGGTGGCACTCACAAAAATAGGCCTGTAAGTGACGAACCCACCCTATTAAAACCCTATTACCTTAGTACATCGCGCGAGGCCTTAAGCCTCCACGGTTTGTCACGCCAATAATAATAATATTTTATCAAATTCAACTGTATACTAACTTGAGAATGTAAGTTAAAAGGAAAAAGTGTCGCATCTAAGAATGTCTTAGATATATTTGCATGATATTAGTATTCCTCCAAAATTTCTTAGTCTTGTCATTGCTTCAATGACTTCATCTTGCACATGTCGGTATTTTCAACTTGAGCTGAATGTATCACGATAGTCTGTTTTAGATTATCTATTTTTTATATCTGCAAAGCATATGTTTCAACAATTACTTTATCTTTTTGAGACGAATCCCACATATTTTCTTTTTTTCATCGGTTTTATTCACTTGTAAATTTAGAAAAAATCGAAAATAGGTGACTGAAGATTTAATAAGTTTAATTTTACTTGAAAGATTAAAGTAACTGTCCACGTGGATTAATTTTCTGTACGTAGTAAATGGTATTTACTCCTAACAAAACCAAAACATAATGTGTTGTTTTTAATAAATTTGCGATTGAATCGTATTGGTATTTCTCGGCCCCTTATTGGATTATATCGACCACGTTCGGCTGGGCAGAAAATTGTTTTCTGTTACACTGTAGCTGTGAGTCAACTCCTGTGGGTTCTGGAGCCCTTCTGGGATCCACACAGCCTCTAAAATTGGGTAAAAATCTGGCGGTCGAGAGTGATACTGATCAAATCGCCTCCTTGCTCAACCGTTGGTCTAGTAACATTACTTCCTTTCAAAGTACTGTACCCTTGACCCTTCATGGGTTTTAACTGTGCAGATTTTAATGTTTAATTTTAATCGACCACATTAATGAATGTTTTATCCTATGGAGAAATTCTAAGAGAATGCTAATAAAACATACTTGTTTTCATCTAATTGTTTAAAAAATTATGCATGAAGTTTTAAACAGGAAACTTATGAATAAAGGTACCAACACTCTTCAGAACTATTAGCAAACTGTCAGAGGCATGCGGAGTGTTGGATTGGAAACAGAAGAAACCCCGACAACACCATGCGTTTGACAGTTTGTTGATGGTTTTAAATCTTGTTGAAAAACACTTTTATTAAACAAGATAAAAAAAAAAAAAAAAAATAGAAAAAGAAAAAGAATGGATAAATAATTTAAAATTTAGAGGGAAACAAGTTGCTTTGCCTTCTTTAGGCAATCAGTTAATTAATATATATGTAATATATTTGATATTATCAACGTTGAATTTTCTTGGTGGGATAACATCCCATTTTTCATGTAGACATTTCGTTTGCTGGTCGATTTAGTATGTTAAGGATTAATATAAATTGTTCATTATGATAAGTGGTGTACATGAGAAACATTCGTTCAACCTTTACATATAAATATCATACGCTAATAGTAATTAATATCGGTTTGGGTTCATAGTGACATTAGGTAATTTAGACAACAAAGCTACATATTTTGTTTTCCTCAAACATTGATAAAATTTTCATATATATACTTACTTTGTAAAAGATATGGAGGTTGGCATTATTTTTCGCATTACTGATGGAAAGGCCTCAAGCTTAAACGATGCTGACAAACTCTCGGCCACTGAAAAGCTTGAATTGATGGTGAGATCACTGCAATAATTACAACCCGTCGGGAACAAAAGAATCTTTAGAGGCGTGGCGTCACCTTCGTCATTTGTTGATACGCCAACACAGCGTCTTCTCATTTCGTAAACATTTCCGTCGGTATTTACATTCTGAGCTCTACGTTCTGGTTCTTTAGGTCCTTCTTTAGTTTAAATAAAAAAAAAAAACTGAACAATATAGACGTTGTGTAGTCAAAATAAATTTAGAGTGTAATAAAATCTTAAATTGTTGGCTGTCAAAATCTATTTTTATGATATTTATAACACTACATAAGTTTTTCTGGCTGACATATTGATAACGTTTTAACTAAAAGGATTACATGACCAACACATACGTACATAAAACTATAAAAATCTTAAATATCAAAATTTTTATAAAAAATGTCTACAAATGAGTCTTTGATAATCGTAAAATATCTCATCAGACTACTATGAAAAAGTTGTAACGATTATTTAAGTACATTCTGTAAAATAAAGTTTAATTGTTGTTAGGGTTCAAATAAATATAAAAAATAATTTAAATAATAGGAAGCATAATATGTACTACCTACATATATATACATTTAAACATTATGGTTCGTTGCTTATGCTAAATTCTGAAAAAAAGAATGTGCAAAACAAGCTGAAGTTTTTCTGAAACCTGTTGAAATCAAGTTAATCCTGCCTGTTTAATGCACATGAGTAAATGGCCAATTGCATCTGATGGACTGTCCTTAACTATATGACACAGTTCTTGTTTATTTATTGCTTCTCGTTTCAGTTATATCAAGAAATATTGCAGCACAAACATAATTAAATTCAATAACAACAAAAATTGTAATAACCCGATTTTTTTAATCTTAAAATAAAAAATTACCCAATAAATGAAGTTTTTATTTTTTTTTTTTTTTTATTTTTTTTTTTTTAAATGAACCCAATTATCAAGTACATTTGGCTCTAAATTCTAGTTCTATCTCATTTTATAAACTTTTTAAAGTTAAACTAATAATATTCGTGTAATGAACTTGCTTCCACGAATATGAAGATACATTAATTAGACGAAATAATAATTTCCTAGGTCAACCATTATAAATCCTACACCACTACAGTTAGCACCATAGTACACGATGGGTGACTCGAGGCAATGATAAAAAAAAAAAAACAGTGCTCTGCGCTGGGTAGTTGTGGCTGCAAATATTCGTCTATATTTATTAAATATTGATTTAAACTAGTCAATTGATTGTACAATTTAAGCCGACTGGAATTACTTTCTTTTGGACAGTTAGTTGGATGACCTAGTAACGAAAGTAACCCCAATATACTGTAATATCTTTGGAATGCGTCCAATTCAGAATAAAATAATAACTCTTTCGATTAAATGTGCCACTATTAAAGCAAAGCAGCGATATGTTGTATAGAAACAATAATTTATTGTAGGAAGATGATCAAGAAAGATACAAAAAAAGAAAAAAACTATTTTGTTTCGCCTCACCTCACAGGACTTCATCAGGGCTGAATGAGAAACAAGATACAAACATTGTATAATATGATATTATAAGATTGTATATTATAAAATGTTTTATAAAAGATGACTTATAAAAATTGATTTATCAAACAAAAATTAAATATAAAAAACTTTTAAAAATAAAAAGTATTATTTTTTTTATTTTACAATGTTTGTGCTCGTTTCTCTTTAGTTCCAAGGAAGCTCTGCTATGTGGGACGAAATGTTGGATACTTATTAATATTTTTTCTGTTATTTTAGTATCTTTTTTGACCACCAACCGGACCTTCTTCCTTCAATTAATTCCTTATGGGTAACCAATAATTTTTCAGTACAAAAACAATGTTACAGCCTCCTGATAACTCGTTTATTTTTGCTCATAAAAATTAACTCTGGGATTAATTAGATTAATAAGTAACTCTGCGTTACTACATGATTAACTAGAAATCTAAGAAATCGAACTGAATTAGTGTTGCTTCTTGCCACTGATATAATGTTGAAATAAAAAACATTTCAAAAAAGATCATTTTTCTTTACTACTATGATCCTACGCCGTTTATGAAATTGAAAGAGTAATCTGTTTTGCAATCTTACTCACGACTGTACGCAGTGTATCAAAATCCATTCCGAGATAACAATTGGTTTTGTCTTGACTGTTTTGCCTCTTGGACAATAAAACTTTGCGATTGGTCCTGGTACGACTGACGTAAAAGTCATTATATATTCAGGGTCCTATATCCGTGTTGAGATATAGGAGGTCCAACTGCCTGCAGACCGGAAATTGCTTAGCCTGGTGGAATCGCTGCCCGGCACCAATGTTCATTTCCTCTCTTCTTTAACTCTCTCAGGTATCGTTTCAGGAAGTAATGTTCTTAAGTCGTCAAGCATACTGGATAAGAATATACTATTTTAGCTTTAAACCAATTTCAGTTCGAAACATTTGTTATGGACATCAAGAGTTTGAAAAATGGAAAATTGCTAGAGTTTAGAAGTTGTTCTCTTACCTGATAAACGAAAATAGTTTTATATTTATTTTGAGTATTTAACACCTTTTAGGTATTATTAGCCTCTGTTTTATAGAATTATTCAACCTCCGTAGAAAAGTCATAACTACTACTGGTGGGTCACTAATTGCTGGGGCCCGTATCTATGATCTAACGCCACGTCTCTTCCCGACAGTGTTAAATCCCCGTTTTAACAAATGAACTACTTTAAGATTAGAAGGGATGAATGACCTTTGTCTATTCAGAGGTTGATAAAATATTAATGTAACATAGGCTTTGATTCTTATTTTATACTTTTTTTAAAAAATACAATTTTTTATTTTTAAGTTCGTTTCATTTATTGATTCTTAAGTGAATTCGGTAATAATAATACATTTCTTGGTACCATGGTACATCAAAAAAGACAGGAAAACATTTCCCTTAGTTGTGATGTAAATATCCTATTGTGGTGAATATAAATGAATGTATCTTAAAATATGTACATAATACACTTCCTCAGATGGATTAATTATAGGTATTAAGTAAAAAAGTTATGTCAACGTTTCTATTTAGTTACTGTAACTGGAAGTTTATTTTTGTGCGATGTTATCAATTTATTTTTCTATTTTGTGTATTGAAAAATATTCTTTTAGATAATCTTAAAATAAACAACCATTGCTAGAATGTCATGTAAGTCATTTCTTTCTTTCTTTTGCCAGGACCTGGAGTTCCATGGGGTGATGCGGTTCTACTTTCAGGACTCGGGTCAGAAAGTGGCCACCAAGTGCATCCGGGTCGCCTCGGACGCCACCGCCCAGGTTGTCATAGAGACGCTCATCGAGAAATTCCGTCCAGACATGCGAATGTTGTCCATCCCGGAGTATGCTCTCTATGAAATCCACGAAAATGGGGGTAAGTATTTTTATATTTTGACCTGTGTTACTGTTCAATTAGCATATTTTTATAATGTTTTATAGAGCATCGTTCTTTGTAAGAGTAAAATTAATTTACTGCTTTTAGAATATTTCATTATTGCCGCTTAAGATATACTTGATCTTATTTGATGAAATTTGAATTAATAAATTTCTTACAGGCCTAGTATGAATTATTTAAAATAGATCAGACCTTTCTTTTTCGGGAGATGATATCATCTGGAATTTTATGGAGCTGTGTGGCTAATAAGAGTCATATAGCTTAATATTTGATATAAATCATTATATTTGACCTCTCATCATACTGCTTGAGAAAATGGTGTTTAAGTACCAATATCACATAAAGGAAGAAATACTGTCAATTTTCATGGGTTGATTTTTTAAACACTAATGCCTAGTGTCTCAGTCGCACATTAGGCACATTTATTAGTCAGGTCGTCTGACCTAGAATTAGGAATACCTTTATTCAACAGTCCTCTCTATAATAATGGTGCAAGTGGCAATCTGTTGACTGACTGTCACCTGTTGATGTTCCTGCCTTACCAAGTGAAACCTCAAGTACTTCAGGATGTGGGGAGCCTTCTAGTTAGAAAATTTATTGGCTGAACAACTTAGGATTACCAAAAGAAATAAACAAAATACTGTTTAAAATTATTACTTTATTTATTACTTGAAAGGTAACAAACATTTTTTAAAAAAAATATTTATAGGAAGTACTTTTTTATTTTTGATTAGCCAACTTCAGAATTAATTCTTCAAAGTCTATTTCTTTGGGTATGTCACTTTCTATCGATATCTGTGATCAACTGATCATTTTACCTTAAAGCAATCATGCTTCTCAATTCATTCTTAAGTCTTTTTATACCGAGATACCAAATTTTATTAAAAAAAAAGAAAAGTGAACTTTGAAATTAGGTACATAATTTTCTGTTGGTTGTTTAAGAACCAAAACATTTGTTTAAGTAGTCAGTTTTAAAGCCCTTTTTTGAGTTCTTATAACCTACCAAGAGATAATTAATAAATCAAATTTCAAGATTCATTCTGAATTTTATTTTAGATAAAATATTTATTTAAGAAGTTTTGGAATTAAGGTCTTGTTATATGTATTAATTGTCTAAAAAGACCATTGATTTGCATTTGGAACTTATTGTAAAGCTGCTTATAAGTTTTGTATGTTGTTCATATCTCAGAATGCTTTAACCTCAATAACAAGCACTCCCTTTTTTTGTTTATTTTTTTATGAATATTATAATTGAATTGTATATTATAATGTTATATTTGTACAGAAGAAAGGCGGTTGGAGCCCGATGAAAAGCCTCTCCTGGTTCAACTTAATTGGCACAAAGATGACAGAGAAGGAAGATTCTTGCTCAGAAGGATCGATGACAAAACCAATGTAAGTAATTTAAAAATTTTAGTCTTGCACACAAAGTAATTGTCATTTTCAAATACTACTGGCTTGATTTCAGTTGTTAGTTCCTCTATATATCTAGATATATTTATTAAAAATTAGTTACAGTATTTTATTACTAGCTCATGGGCATATCATAGGCATTTGAATCACCTCTCATGTTATAACTACTAATAGTATAAGAGCCCAAGAGGAGAAAAAAGGCAGTTATCTCACCCCAATTTTTGATTACTTTAATAAAAACTATGTATTATTACTAGTCAAAATTGATGAGTCTGCCAAGTATAGGTAGGGGGAATAAAAAATGGTGAATGTTTCAAAGAGACAAAAAAAATTGTTTTCATTCGGAACTCTATGTCTTAAAAAGTAGGAACAACACAAGAAAACCTAAGAGAACGTTATTTAAAGAATAGTAAATTTGCTAAAATATGAGCCCTAATAGAGTTATTTATGTTAAATATTTTTCGAGATATAGCTTTTTAAAAAGCAACGTTTCAGAAAAATGTTGTATGGGACGTACTGAAATATCAGTATTTAGTAGATTTATTTTGAAAAATTTATATCTCAAAAACCATTTGACGTACAGATGTCTACTAGCACTCAAATTAAAGCTAGTTTAATTGGCTGTAGTGTATGATGTTTATTTTCGTAGGAGTAATAGTTTACATGAAATTTGCTAAAATAAATCGATTTATAATTGTTCGGACAAATTTTCATTTGCCAAATTTATATTCATTTGGGAATATCATAAAAACTACTACTCCTATGAAGATAAATGTCATAAATTACTTTATAGAAAGTTAAATTTCCTTTATTTTGAGTGTTGGCAGACTTATGTACGTCTTATGGATCTAGAGATATATTTTTTCAAAAATCCAACCTTTTATACGAACAACTAGAAATTAATATTTTGTGAAATTATTTTGTCAAATATCATAAAAACTATTACTCCTACAAAGATAAACATATTAACTATTTTGTAGTAAATTTAACTAGCTTTAATTTGAGCGCTGGCAGACATCTGTATGTCCAATGGTTTCTGAAATGAAGTTTTTTATAAATCAAACTTATTGTCCGAACAACTATAAATTAATTTATTTTAGCAAATATCATGAAAACTACTATTCCTACGAAGGTAAAGGTCAGAAACTTCTTTATAGGCCATTAAACTAGCTTCAATTTGAGTGTTAATAGATATCTGTACGTCACATAGTTCCTGAGATATAGATTTCTCAAAATAAATTAACTAACTATTAATCTTTCAGTAGATTTTTAAGAAATTTTGCTTTTTAAAAAGCTATATCTCGAGAATTATTGGACGTAAATAGCTCTTTAAGGGTAATATTTCAGCAAATTTACTCTTCTTTAAAAAATGTTCTCTTAGATTTTCTAGTGTTGTAGCTTTTAAGATATAGTGCTCTGAATGCAAAATTAATGTTTTTTTAAGATTTTGAAACAGTGCCATTTTTTATTCCCCCTACCTATACTTGGCAGACTCATCAATTTTGACTAGTAATTGTCCTAGTTTTCATTAAAGTAATCAAATTGGGGTGAGATAACTGCTTTTTTTTCTTCTCGGCTCTTGTACTATAATACTCTAATGATTGATTATGAATCTTGAATCACCCCTTGAATTTTCTTTGGAGGTATTAAAATTAGGATTTTATTATTTTTTTGTTGTCACTCAATTCTCTCAAATAGACTAGTGAGGTTATATTGTTACTTTTAATTTAGCCAGTTATGATCAAGACAAAATATTTTTATTCAGAAGTACTTAAATAGAATTTGTAGATAGCAGTTACTTAATTTGAACAGCAAACCTTGCAGTAAATGTCTAACATGCTAAACCTTTCTAGGTTTAGCAAATTTGTACAGTAATGAATAGTGTTTTTTTTAATTATTTATAAATTCTATTATGTTACAATGCAATATTTTATCTATTCGTTTGTTGTCAACACATATTGCTGTCTACTACGCTTAAAATTCAGAAGACTGTAGTTATCACAAATGACTATTGAGTATATGATAAAGAAACTTGCTTAACTGAGTTTTTTATTTAATTATTAGATGAACCCCTAGCAATAGTTTATGGTATCAGGAAATTTTAGGTTATAATAATCACAACAAAATTATTCTCAATTAAATTAGTTGTTATAAATTGAAGTTACTTGAATATACAGTGTAATGTAAAATAAAAATAAAATTTACAACTTAATATTAATGTTTCTTTTCACTTTCAGATGCCAGAAGGCACTTTCCAGGAAGGTGGCTCAAGTTTTAGAAGAAAGTTATCAAAAAGAGAAAAGAAACAATTAAAGAAGCAAGAGAAATTAAATAGAATGAAGAGTGCTGGATTAACAAATGATGAAAATGATTCTGGAGTGGCAGAAAAGTTATATACAGGTAACTTTTCCCTTGATCTATCTATATAATATTGATAATGTTTAAGACTATGTAAATAAATAAAACAGGTAATAAATTTATGAGTTACTGTTTCCATACCACATACATTGTGCAGAGATTTATTGATTGGGGACGACAATATACTCTAGGGGTACAGAGCTATTGAACCTTAGGTTGCCATGAACCATAGTTGCAATGATCTTTCAATGAACTAGCCCTTTTGAGTCCATTGCTGTAGTGTTCTTCCCTCCAATAAATGTTCAAGCACTGGGATTCAAGGACAGTACAACAAATTTGTTATGGGTGTTGAAGGGAGCTTCCCTGAGGGCTTTGCCTTTCTAGTAGAGAGGACCTTCTCTTCGCCTGCTTTCTATGTTCAATGTTTCTTAAAATTAATCATTTATTGGAGGTGCCTCTGGCCGTTGGTCTTTACTGACCCCATTATTAATCTATACTCATATGATTTTTTATTTCAGTTTTTCTAGTTTGAGGAGTGGTGTAATTCAGTGTTCAAGGCATTAAACTCCCAATTCTTGTTTTCAAGGTTCAGGCTGAATAGTAAAAAATTGACTTTTTGTTTACTTCGTGTGAATCAACACTAGGGTAGGAAGACCCTTCTCAGTTTCTTCAGTCAAAAGGCTTACACAACATTATGGATATTGATATAAAAAAAAAATTAAAAATGATGTGTATAAATTGATTCTATATTTTGTCTACACTACTGTTGTTCCTTTTTTTCGTAACACTAACAACTTTAGTTCTATTAATCATTAGAATTCTGTGAAATCATATAATACAATCCCATGGTGTATGCATTTATACATTAAATATCCTTCAATAGTGTTACCATCGAAAATAATAGGAGACCTTTCCTGAATTATAGTTTTTTTTCTTTTGTTACTGATTAGCACTCTTAGAATCAGCATTGCTTGCTT
Source organism: Halyomorpha halys (assembly GCF_000696795.3). Taxonomy (NCBI): domain Eukaryota; kingdom Metazoa; phylum Arthropoda; class Insecta; order Hemiptera; family Pentatomidae; genus Halyomorpha; species Halyomorpha halys. Next base: position 142,948 of record NW_027113995.1, read on the forward strand.
ATAGGAAAGTAAGCACAGCAGAAAAACAAAATACCTGACTTTGATTTTCTAGTGAATACTGTATATATATTTTTAATATTTTATTATCCTCCTATCTTGCCTTCAGGTCATATGCTTAATTAATTTTGGAAGTTTCTTAGATACTACATCCCCTTCTTCACGTCTAATGCCTCTAATACAAGATAAAAGTAAATGAATTAAGCTTTGTTAGTCTTTAATTTTTTGTCTGAAGGTGAAAAAGAAGGATAATAAAATTTTGAAATAATGGAGGTCAAGTGGTGAAACAAAGTAATATTTTTTTGATTTGAAAATTGGTTTCCTTATAAGTAATGTTAATGTCTACAATAAACAAATTATTTTTATTAGTAGCACTGTACAACTAAATAGCAAAGGATAAAAATAAGAAATTAATACTTTTTTAAAACTGATTCTTCAGTCATCAGATTTTCTTACGGAATGATCTAATGACAAATGTTACCCTTTTGCACAGGGCCGAGCTCCAACCATGTCAGACATAAAAGAAGTTACATTTTAATTGCAATTACAAATTTAAGTCTCTAAAAGGAGGACACAATGTAATACTCATCTCTAAATCGTCCTATAAATGGTCTTTCGGTGTCATTTTGGATTATTGCGTGGAACCCATCTTAATCAGTAATTCTCAAGTACTCTAAATATTAAGTGACAATAGTCTGGGTAAGCAGGCATTCATTATCCTGTACCACAATGAACTGGGTATTTATTATTTACTAATAAATAGAGCAAATGGGATGACACCATCTAGCACCAATTCCTTAATGTACCTCCAAGCAGTCAATATCCATCTCCCACTTCGATCCTTAGCCATTTTGTTTTATTTTATTAGATGAAATTCTTCTTTATAAATCAAGCTCTCCACCTTCACTCAAAAAGATATCACTGATTTCAGTGGTTCTGATTTGATCCTTGAAAGAAATTTAAAAAAAGGGAATTATCTATCTCTGATTCAGACATGCTTAGTTGATTAATCTTGAAGGTTTTCTCTAAGTTTAAATTCTATTTTCATATTAATTTTTATTGATCAAAATCTCAAGTATTCATATTGTTTTTCTTTTACAGAATTGCCGGAGACAAGCTTCACCCGGTCGATATCCAACCCTGAAGCTGTGATGAGGAGAAGAAGACAGCAAAAACTTGAGCGAAAATTACAGCAGTTCCGAAGCAAAGACGGAGGGCCAGATACCGGTGGTACCCTCAAGATTTATGGAGAAGCCCTTTGCAGAGATGTCCCCTACAAGACACTCCTCTTATCGATCGGGGACACAGCTGCACAAGTTGTCAAAGAAATGTTAATGAAGTACGGGCTGGACAAAGAAGAACCTCAACACTACTGCCTCGTTCAAGTAATTATTCTGTATAGTTTATTTTGTATTTGATGAGTTTGGAATGCTTTAAATTCAAAAGAAACAAATTTGCTTAAAAAATGCTTAACCGAAAAAATCCTATTGATTTTTAATTATCTGAGTTTAGTAGATGGATTCAATCACAAAAAAAAAATACCATTTTCTCTGGTTAGGTTCAGACAGGAACCTTAAATATTAGTAATACACTCCCCATCAAAAGTATTGCAACGCCCATAATTCTCGAGATTTTCTTGGTTTTGACCTTAATCTATCCTTTGTTTATATTTATAGTAATATTATTTATTAAATGAGAGACAGTAGGGATTATACAGATCATTGTTATTCACTGTTTAGGAACAAACGATGGAATTTCGATTTATTCATTTCTAATTTCCTTTCAGTCAATAGTTATCTTTTGTTTGCCTCAAGTCTGTCCTCTCTTTTCTCTTTAGCCTAGTTATAACAATTAATTTTATTCACAATGAACAGATTAAGATACAATGATTCAGTTAGAATCATCGCTCTCTCTGAAGAAGGCAAATCATTGTGTTACATTGCTAATTGCCTTGGGATTCACTATTCCGTTTTAAGGACCATAAAAAGGTACTGGGATACTGGTAATCATTCGAGGCTACTAACGTCACGGCATCCCAGGATTACTAATTCCATAGATGAATGCTTCTGTAGTGCAAATCAAGCACTTCTTCTTCCATTAAAAATTTGATCACTAGTATTCGAGGGATATCAATTTCAGAGTCAATGGTCATTAGAAGACTAAGAATGCCACTTCAGCTCAAGAATGCGAGTGAAAAGTTTTTTTCTCACCACAGAAGGGTGCAATTTGCAAGGGAACACCAATCTTAGACTATGGGGAATGGAAAAAACGTTTTATTCACTGATGAGTTGAGAGTGGCTCTTAACAGACCAGATGGCCATGAAAGAGTTTGGAGGATGCCTGGAGAATGGTATAGTTAGTATGTAACCTTGCTTTAGAAATTGAGCCATTTGGGGGGAGTTCTATCATGTTCTGGGGCGGCATATCTTGGGAGGCATGTACCGAGTTAGTGCCTATCCAAGGAGGGGCCTTGAATGCTTTGAGATATGTAGAAATGAATTTTCAAGATCATATAGTGCCTTTTATAGGCTCTGAATTGTTGCTCATGCATGATAATGCCCGTCGTCCTCAAAAGGCAAGATGAGTTTCTGAGTACTTGAACACCACAAATATCCACACCATTGATTGGCCAGCAAGAAGTCCTGACCTTAACCCAATCAAGTATGTTTGGGATTATCTCAAAAGAAAGATTCAGTCATGAAATTCACCTCTTACTACCCTTGAAATGCTTACAGTAGCTGTATTAAGGGGCCTCTACATGTTGGCCAAGCCAAGGCGAATTCGGGCATGCACGAGCATGTGGATGGGTGGCTTGTACGAGTTGGCCTAAGCTCGTTGCCGATCCGTCGAGGGTCAGTTTTTGGACACAGATCAAAGGGGTTCGTGAGAGCGCTTGTGTAGCATCTCCACCATTGTTCTTGGTCTAGCTGCAACTGAGAGCTGTCAGGTTGTAGTTAATTTTTATAATAAGTTTTATATTTAATTTTATTTATTTATATTTAATTTCCTTTAATTTTCTGTTTTTTGTAATAAAAATAATATAATCCCAGTGCAATGGCTGAAACCTCTTTTCGCCCACCATGCTTGCCTCTCTTAATAACACTGACATGTGGATGGCCCACTCTTAGTTTACCGAGCATTTGTATAAGCTTCTGATTCATGGTGAGCGGCCAACATGTGGATCCGCCTTAAGAGGAGTGGGACAATATATTGTTTTATTCAAAATCTTTTTACAAGTATGCTAAGGCGAGTGAAATCAGTTATTAAAGCCAGAGGGGACAATGCCATTTATTAAATGTAAATTAAAAATTTTAATTTTAATTCAAAAGTTAAAATTGTAAAAAAGGAAAATTTTAAGAAGTAAGTATTCCAGCTTTTTTGTTTATTGGAAGAAATATTGTAATTTATTTTAATAAAGCTTGTTATTATCCAGTTTAAAAATATTTTTTATAGACTTCATAACCCTTATTTTTGTGAAAAAACAGACGTTTTTGAAAATTCAAATATTTCAAAGTGTTGCGATACTTTTGACGGGGAGTTTGGTTGCAGCATGTGTTCTGTTAGAAATTATTGTCTGGTCAATTGGTAGTTTTTAGTGGAAAGTTTTGGTGTAATTGTTTTTTGTGGCCTATTTTAGGTTTTTGGAGTGTTGAACACAAATCTGAAGTTATCCAACATTTTTTTTTGCAAATATAAAAAATAAACGTTAAAAATCACATTTTTTGTCCTATTTTTTGCTTGTAACTTGCAAAGTGAAGGTTTTTTACAAAAGGTAATTCTATATTAAAATAATTATAAAAAAATTACCTACAATTCTTGTTCCTATCGTTTTCTTGTGGAATGTGTCGTTTTTCTGCAATAAGTCAAATGCTAATGTACAATGGAGTGAATGGTTTTGTAAAAGGCTCGAGGAGAGAATTGTTGGTGTATTTGTTTTTAGTGGTTTTATGTTTTTTGTAGTGCTAAACATGAATCTAGACTTTTTATTATAAATATTTTAAATTACTAGGGTGAGATTTCTATAAGGTTCCACTCTTCAGAGAGGTCTAATTGCTCAGAAAAATGCATGGATTTTTAAGAGTTTTAAATACAATAGAAAAATCAGGATACAAATGTACTCCACTTTTGCACTATCATGACTATACCTTCTCTTGATCACCATTTCTTATTTTCCAAAAAAAAAAAAAAAATTAATATCTGCAGTTCTTAACCAAAGCCACACATTGCACAAAAAAAGAACCTTAATTTTTGGTAATTTTTTCATCATTATTCTAGAATAGGATTATGTTATCTTAAAGCTTACTTTGCCAGTTATAAGCTAAAAACGGAACAGACAGACAAACAGATTTTGTTTTTTGATTTTTGTTTATGATGAAACTTTATTTTACGGTTTATATTTTTGTAATCCATAACTATTTATTTCAATGTCATCTTTTTAAATAATTTTACTGCTTTATTCCTGATCCCAAACTGATGCATCTCTTTTATTTGTATTGCCTGCAAACAAATATATCCATTTTACACCTCTTTGAAATTATTTAATTTATGGGCACTATCAGGAGCATGGTGTCACTGTGGTAAGGCATGATGCTACTAACTCCAAAGACCCAGGTTCGAATCCGGCTGGGCATTGTTTTCTGATCACAGAAAATTGTTTTCTGTTACACTGAAGCCATGAGTCAACAGTGTAAGTTCTGAAGCCCTCCTGGGGCCCAGCCAGCCTCATAAATTGGGTAAAAATCTGGCGATCGAGTGTGATTCTGACCTAATCACCTCGCACAACTTATTAACAGTAGTTCCTTACAAAGTACTGCACCCTTAACCCTTTATGGGTTGTAGGGATACAGATTTTAAATTTTTTTATGGGCATTATTATTATTTTATTTTTCTTATTTTGTTATAAGTAAATAATACTTTATTTTTTTGAAATTCAGAGGTTTTCTTTGAGGTCACAGTTTCATGTGTTATATTTACTTAACTCTACTTAGGTCTAGGATCGAATATTCACATGTTCACTGAAGAATTGCATACTAGAGAATAATAAATCTGAGTATGTATTTAATGTGTCTGTTTCTACTCCCTAGCTGTTATAATCTTATATATTATAAAAATTTTTGTTTCTAATCGATTTAACTAAATAAAAGATGATTTTTTTTTTCATTTTTGAGTTTGCTTTAGATGAACTGTTTTATTGCTGTTATTTACTAATTGCTCCAATTTATTATTTCAGGTTAATTCAGCAATAGAGGAAAACAAGGATACGAACCACAGCACAAATACACTCAACCAAAGAGAATATATTCTAGATGATGATGAATGCCCGTTGGCGATTCTGATGAATCATCCACTATCGCGGGGTAAGCTGCTTCTCTTTATTCTGCAATCCTGGGTATAGGATATTTAAATATTTCTAAAGAGCTGAAGGGCAATAAATTATCTCATTTAATGCTATATTCTTCATAATTAAGGACTATTTATGTTAATATTTTTTAAAACACAACAATAAAATATGCTTTTACAGTCACAAATGACCTTAACTGCATCAATATATGTTTAAATTGAGATGATCAGGTTTGAGAGAGATGAAGCTCATTATTACATCTTCCAAACTTGAAGTACTAATTATATCTTACTCAGGTCCCCTCATTTCAACTTCTATTGAACCTTTAATGAGAATTGTTTGGGATGTCAGTATTTGACATTTTACATAAATTGAATATATATCCTCTTAGCTTATATGTCCAAACAATGGCAATTAATTTGAATTAAAAAACTGGAAATAATATAGTTAATAGATGTAAGTCTATGTGTAAATTACCATTCCTTTAAGTTTCTTTAAATAAGGTGGAATAGCCAGTCTGGCTAGTGGGCCTATCGATCCTTAAGGCTTTGGCTGATAACCTAGGAGTTGCCTTGCTGTCCCAATTCGTTAAACTCGTCTACTACACAGTAAATATTAACTAAAATGGAAATTGAATTCACAATGCTCTGAACTAGACATTCTGGACTCTCATTTTTTTTTATTTAGTCAAATGGTGCAAACTAATTTCTATTAATTTAGTTTTTTTATTAAGTAGAGAAATTTTCTCTAATTAATTTTTTTCTTTTACCATATGTATATCTTCAATTTTTATTTATCTTTTTTTTCTGCCTAATACTTAATATATTTTTATTATTATTATTTTCTTTATTTCTAGTTAACCATAAAATGTTTGTTATCCTTTACATTAATATTATTCATATGGAACATATTCCCAGAATGGAGTTAATTTTCTGTTCTCTATTTTGAAAGTATTTGAAGATAGACTGTCAACTTACAATTGAATAAATCTAATTCCAACTAAGAAAATGAAGTATTTTTTTAATTAGTTTTCACTTGTACATCAAAGGGTCATTGGCATTTAAGAATAAATTATATTCTGTAATAGCCTGAATTCTTTAAGAATTTGAACATGGTGGATGCTTGTTCCTCATTATCTACCAGTATTTCGAAAAAAAATTTCAATTCCTGTTTTCAATGAAAATAAATGTTTTGAGGTCCCCTGAGTCCAGATAACCAAGTTTCACAAAATGGTCTGTGTGCATGTGATCAGTCTAGCTCAATAATGGAAAGTCATACAAACATATGCCTGGGATGTGACAACTTTTTTAATAAAATCGAATGACCGGAAGTGCCTCTTAATAGAATCAACTTTCATTTTGTCCAATTTTTATTAAATTCGGTATATCAATGTACAATTACATGATTTTTAATACCAGTTAGGTCATATCCTCATTAAAATAGTTTGACTGAGCTTAAATGACAAATTTTCAAAATGGCTTCTTTAAATTTTAAGCTTAAACTTTTAATTTTGTTTTTTGAAATAATTAGCCATTTTAAGTTTTTTCTAGTAGTAAAAAAGGATAAATATAAACTATAAAAGGATTTAATAGTGAAGTTAAGGATATAAGAGGAAAAATAATTTTTCCTGATTTAAAATACATTTCTGAAAATAAAAGTAGTAATATAGACTTATTGTATATCGTTTTAATGCTAAAGATTTTAGAAATAATAATATTTAACATAAAAAGTTGTAGAAGGTAATAGAGAATAACGAAAAACACCTATCTAAAATGTATTTGATTTGTGAGCACAAGCATAGTTTTGCCACTTAATAATGTTTGCTTGTCACCATAGTTATAAAATAATGAATTTTTATTCCACTTAACCTATTATAAGCCTTTCAGTTGGAAGGTTGATTAAATCCATAAAATCATTCTTTGTATTTTAAATATTGATTCTATTACAATTTACCATTGAATTAGGTTAAGAGCAGAATGTTCATTTTAATAAACTATTTTATTGTTTTATTTATGCCATACTTTTGCTAAAGAGAAATGTGAAAGTTTTGTAACAGGAAATATTATTAAAATTAATTTTTTGGAAGCTATTGTGATTAGAATTGGTCAATTTTTGAACTGAATGCCTCATTTGTAAAATTATTAGAGTAAAGTATTTTCCCAATGAACAAAATAAAAAATATCTGTTCCGAAATGAGCAAGAATTAATATCAATTCAAAGTAGGGTGGTAAATGAAAGATTTGTGACGCACTTACCACACCAAATGTATTACGAATGGTAAGCTGGGATTAAGGTTTTGCTGATTGTGGCATATTGACAACTTTTTTGTTTTTGGACATTTCCTGACCTCTTGCTGATAGTCATGCTTAGACTGACAGTGAACAATCCTGCCCTGTATGCATTACTGTAAATTTTTTGAATAATAGCAAATAAACACGTGAGTGAATTCCATATAGTGGTTATAGTAGTCCTTACTTGTTTTTTGAAGGGTAGTTCAATTTGTATCGCTTTTATGATTTTTTTAGGCTCATTAGTTAGGTATAAGAATCTCCCAAAAAATTTCTTTCTTCACCTTTTCCCTTTCTGTTGATTTATGAGTTTAAATTGTAGCATTTATTTTCATTCCCTTCAATATGATTAGTTCCTTCTTGTTTTAAATATATGTGAGATTTCATAATATGAATTTTATACAAACCATCATACATGCATCATACTGACCTGACATATTTTGAAATTAAAAAAATGTGAAAAACAACAGAGTTATTTTATTAGAGTTTAAAAAATTATGAAACATCCACTTAGCTTGATTTTCATTTTATACAAATTACCAAAGAATATATCACTTATATTAAATGGAATATAATGACTGTATGTTAAAATTTCAAATTTCCATGCAGTTCAGTTAAAATTTACATATTTAGCTGTAATTAGTTAGTTATAATTCCTATAATTAGTTTTCATGAAACATAAATTTTTCTTTTTAGCTCTAAAAGTACTAACTAGAGTTTTGTGGAGTAAAAACAAAAAGAAAAGAAAAATGTGCAGTAAAAAATCAAAATATGCAAAATTGGACTATAAAAACTCAAAATGTGTATGAAATACTCAAATCCCATTATAATTAACTTTTTTTTTATATTTATAATATTAACACTTTGAAAGCTTGCTTATCATTGTTTCAATTAAATTAAACTCGCTAAATATTTATGAATACTTAAAAAATAAACTACTCAGTGAGAATGCTAATTGGATTAAATTATTTTAATATTCCTATTAAGAAGGTTGAAATTAAATTTTTGACTTTTTAAAACTACTTCAGTTTTAAGTTTTAGAAAAAAATATGGAAGATACTATTTAGAAAGAAGTATTTAAAAATATTCTTCCTAGCAAAGCGTGCAAAATTTTGGAAAAACCCCTAAATATGCAAAATAAAATTAGTCTTATTTGAATGTCTTTTCCATGATTCGAATTTATGTTGAGGTTTAGTGGAATTTGAAGCTAGGGGACAAAAGATGCAATTGCATGAAAATTCCGGTGTTTTTTGTATGTTTTTTGTTCCTTATGGAGTAGATATCTATTTTGAATTAAGCTTCTGCATTTTTCATTTTGAGAAAATATTTAAGTGATTTTTGTAAATTACAAAATGTGGAGTTAATTCTTGTTATATGTATCTTAATATAGGCTGTTATGCCCTAAAAGTTATTCAGAAAATTAATGATGTTGGGAGGAATGACTCGATTTCTAGTTGAGTTGGGTAAATTTTTTGTTTAAAAAATGAAAGAAAAAAATCACATACATTTTATTTACTCTTATATTAAAAAAAAAAGTTTGTGGCATTATCCTGTTTTGCTCTGTAAGTTATAGGAAGCATTGCTAAATTTTTACCAGTTCTTGGAAAAAAATAGTACTTTAAGGAGTTATCATTGTGAAGACCCCTGTTGAATATGATTGTTTGATGTCCTTATTTTCCGAATTTAAATTATTTGAAAATATTTCGTGTAATTAAAGATACATATATTTTTTGAAAGGGTTTCGTATCGCTTGCTTGTTTTATTATGTAATCTTTACAATAATTTCCCTATTACTCTGAAAAATGATAGTAATTAAATTTTATCCTTAGTTGAGATTATGGAATTGTAGGTGTGATCAATAGTTTTTAATTTTACTAAATAACAAATTAGTTATTGATGAATCTTTATGTTCCAGTTTGTATTAAATAATATTCTCCCAGTGAGTTGATATTGGTTTGATTAAATTCATCTGGACAGTGTCTTTTGATAAATATTGTTATTCTGTTTATTTTTAATATGTTTTGACATATGAACAGTTATCGGTAAAGAAAACAGTGCAACAGTTATGTTGAAATTGAATCAGTTAAGTTTTATGTAGGAGAATAATAACATCTGCAATGATTACCGCTTCTGCTAAGATAATGATAATGTAAGAAAAAGTTTAAGTTTGTTTTTCTTTATTATTTATGATTGTTTTTGTTACATTAGTGAGTTGGTATAGTACATATAAAATTTTTCCCATGTAGAATTATTTCTATTTTTTACTTGTGACTTATTTTTGTGTATTCTCTTTCATGCTTTCTTTTAAATATTACTTTGGACATCACTATCAGTGAGCATACAACCAACAGGTATTTATCATAATTATATTGAATGGAGCATTATTTTTATTTTTTTTTGTTTTACTTATCATATCATGAACATTAAAACTGCTTTAATAAATAATTTTATATATTCTTCTCCAATATATACACTTTTTAATGAAATGGTTAATTTTTCACCTGTCTTCATCATTGCACTCTGTATCATTATAACATTATAAGATTTTCATATACCTAATGTATTTTTTAATTAATTAGTTCTTGAAAAATATTATAACTCTAATTGTATTTATAACTAAATGTTTTTCGGTGTAACATGAATTTTAACCAGTTGATAGTAAATTCTAGTGCAGTGTTTTCCAAAGTATTGTAAACATACCTTCTTTGAAAAATTGGTGGGGGGGGGAGAGAGTGGGTACACACGGCAGTGAGTTTTAGCACCTACCTTGGCAACAAGATCTATTATTATTAAAAATTCATAAAATATAATATAAACAAAATTTCATTACTTGTTAGTATTGTATGTGTAGTTTATTGTGCATGTGTAGCTGTGGAATCACCAAGCCCTGTGATTCTTTATTTATTTGGTATTTATTGCATTATGAATGAATTTTTTTCAATTATTATTGTTTTGTTTATGTTTTAAAAACTTCTGCTAAGTACATGAGTCAGTACTGTTTCCTCACCATTTTTTTTTTTGTTTATTTCTTCTTATTTTATTTGCTGAAAGGTGTTTTTTCTAGACATTATTCTTATTCTTATATTTCTATTGGGTGCGTAATTACCTATATTTCAGGGTTAATGATTTGTCATGTATTAATAAAATCTATGGGTTATGAAATCTAATTGTTGAAATAGGTGTACTGAGATTTTTTACACAGGCTAGCAAAAGTAGTTGATGAAATTTAATAAAATGTATACTACCACACTAATCCCTAAATCTCCTATTTGCAATAACTCGAGGTAAATTGGACAAGCTGTTTCCAAAATACAAGTATGCTAAAGATAATTTGTTCTCTCAATCTTAAGCAAAAGTAGTGGATGTAATTTGCTAAATTTTATTCTGGTTGTCCAGTAGATCGATGGCATCTACCTTATAGAAATAATTTGCTTGTGTACTTGACATTTTTCACTTTATACTTTTATGATATATGTTCCTAGAGCCTGAATTTATTATGCTAGACCACTATAAACTATTTATGTTTATGTGTGTATATATATATCTGATTCAAGAAGGATTCTAAGAAAAAAATGTTGTAGATGATAAATTTAAAAATTTGTGTTTAAATTGTCATAAAGTGCTTAAGGTAATTCATTATCTGTTATTTGGTTTAGATAGGCAAGAATAGATTGATTCAATTTGAATTGACAATACCAAGTAAGGAAAACTTAATACGAAAATACCTCTATTCTACTTGGGAATAAATAAATACATGACAAGTTGGAGGTAAAAATGGGACTAGAATAGACTAAAAGTTACAAATCAAACACATTTAACTTATATTTCAATATTATTGGGGTGAATTTGGCTTGGTTCTTAAGCCTTTATTGTGTTATAGTAAACATCATTTACATTTTTATTTTATTTTCCTTAAGTTTTCCACTAATATTTTTTTCTAAAATTTTATTACTGTCCATTTATTAATTTTTCTTCAATTTTATGTTAAATGCTGAGAGATTACAGTTCCCTGCATGTTTTTAGCCTCATGCTAGGGTCTGTTTTATGTTAAAGTGTGTTTTGATATTATTTTAATTTTGTGATTAATTTGTTGACTATTGCTAATTAAATAAACTCAGTTGTAGATATGTTTTATGAAAAGATTATTTATTGGCTTTGTTAGGTCTATAAGGTTCCACCTAGGCTCATAAATTGGGTATACTTTATCGGAGGTTGAGCGTGATTCTGACCAAATCCTCCTTGCACAACCATTAGTCTTGTAACAGTACTTCCTTACAATGTACTGAACCCCCTGACCCTTTATGGGTTGTAGTGGTATAGATTTTAATTTTAATTTTTTTTTTAAATTCGTAACATCATGATGTTTTGAAAATTATTGAAATCCATCCAGCCTTTGACTCAGCCTTAAAGTTAAATATTAAACAAAAGTTTGATCTAATTATTTCATTTGAGAGTTTGTTCGGTATATTCTGTTTATTATGTGTGATGACGTATGATATATTTTGTAAACTAATATTAAATAAAATTACTTACCAAATGTGTACTCTAGATTATTGTTTGATATACTGCAATAGACAATGCATGATTACTTTGGACATGTTAGGACTATCAAAAATAAAGTAATGTAAGTATCATGGTAGAACTAACAATGACAATGGTGCATTATCATGCATGAAGGAAATTATTTCTCAGTGGTATCAGAGATATCTGAAACCTCTCTCTCTAACCAATTTGAATTAAAATATTCAATCATTAAAGTAATCAATGATATTTCATTCCCGTTGAAATGTGTGGCATGATCTAACATATCTTCATGACTCGACACTCATCAGAAATTGATAAAACTCAGTCGTTCATCTTATTATTAGATACATTTTACTGTTTAGCTAGGCCTAATTGTCATGACTCTGTATGAAATGTTTATTAAGTTGTTCTTACAATTTATTGTGGTGTATGCTGCAAAATATTTTAGTCTCATCTACTGTGAACATGTTCAGGAAGTTAGGATGTAAATTGGGTTATTATAGTATTAGAGGAATTGTATTATGTCATGGTGAGGCTAAAACGTTATTTGTTTTCTTATGTGATTTATAACAAATAATTGCTATTTCGGCTGTTCTGCATTTCTATTGTGCATTTGTCTTAATATGTTTCAGTAACTTAACTTGATTTGTTTGCTTAATTTCTGTGTGGTTCCCCTTTGTATTATAGAGAATGAGAGTCTTTAATTGTTTCATTTATTTTTTTAGTTTCTGCTTATTAAGAAAACTTTAAATACTTCGAAATGATGACTTGATTGGATTTATCTGGACTATTTTTTTTACTGGAAATAAACAAAATATTAAAAGAATGGTGTTTACTTATTTTGTATAGTATATATTTAGACCTCTAATGTAGTCATTGTATTAAGAACAATTATGTCAGTTAAATCAAATCAGTCAATCATAATTAAGTTTACACTCTTTGTTTTGTTTTCTTATATTATTTGGTAGATATACTATCTAAATTTGTTCTGGTGTAAGGAATTTCAGCATACAATGGCCATCCTGTATTGATCTAGTATAGGTCAAAGGTTCAGAGGTATGTTGGTGATTAGTAGGAACTGTAAAAATAATTATAGACGGTTTTTATTCGTGAATTTTCGCTCTCTTATTCTTCTGTCTATATTTCAGTTTAAATTTCTTCAAGTTTATTAATTAATTATGGATTGAACTGTTCCTATTACTGCATCACGTTCTGAATTCATCCAATCACTTTGTTTAAGGTTTAAATCCTTTATTTAATTAATGGGTTTGTTCTTAATAACGTTTTAAAGTTAAATAATTATTCGTTTATTTCTTTTCAGACTGTAAAAAACGCATTAGCTGCCTCTACATTATATTTTAATGGTTAGTGACATATCGTAGTTTTGAATAGTGGCACATCTGTTATAGAAAAAATTTTGATTTATTTTTTAATTGGACGTATACCAAAGATATTATTGTAGCCCGAGGTTTCTTCTTCTATTGTTATCCTTCCATCTGTGCTGAAGCTAGTAGGTCACAAGTAATCACAGTCTACTGTACATTTATTCTTTATACAGTACATTCTTATATTTAATATTAATTTAATCTTCTAGATAGTTGACCGTATGAAGTAGAATGTAGGAAGATAACCCGGGTGATGATTGATAAATGTAGAAAATAGTAAAAAACTATTTTGTACCTTTATTGATCACCACCCGGGCTATCTTCTTCATACAATAAAAATATATCCATTTCATTTACAAGTTCGAGTTTGTTTTAAAAGAGATTTAGTTTACTTTAGTGTCTCCTTTGCATGTCTCAATTCGAAATATCATCAATAGTATCGGAATATCTCGATTTTAAGGACTAAGTGCTGATCTGCGCAATATCTATCCGATAAATCTGTGTTTCTATTAAATCACAACATTGACGTCACTGAACAGACCTGAAAACCGAAATTAGTAATCGGAAGAATCGCAGTATCCTAGGCCGACATATAGAAGGAAAACTTACTTCAGACTAATTCATCTTTATTATGTATTCAACTTTTGGCGAAGTTTTGTAAAGTAAGTTCGTACCGAATTTTATAATATTTCGTTAAAATTTAAAGTATTCCAAAAATAGATAAGTAAATTTTGCGTTTCAAGTAAAAATTTTGATAACGAGATAAACCGTCATTGCTATAATTCTTAAAATGCCTCATGACACCTCCGATTAACTTCGAAAGTGTTCGAAGAAAATACTACTAAAAATACGACAGTTTATTACTCACACAAGTGTGTACTGTGACTGACTACATGGTGTTATTGAACAATGGTTTTAGTTTATTTACAGCTAATATTATACTTTCTTTTAAAAAGTTGATTATCCTACTGCCTATTGTTTAAGCTTAAAAAAAGTGTAATAGTCGTTGTAAAAATGATATGACTTTACCTTTTTTACTTTTTTCTTTTGCTAACTAATATCCGTTATTTGTTTTCAGGTAAGTGAATACTCTCTATTTATTAAATACCATATTAGTAAGTACCCTTTTTATATTTAAAAATTACTTTTATTTTTATTTCCATAAGATTATAATCATCCCTTTTGGTGATATTAGTTGGGGATTAATGGTAAGTTTGGTTCACTAAACCAATTTGGTTAATAGTTTTCAATTAGGGGAGGAGTATAGACTCAAAACCCAAGATTCTGTCCAGTCGTGTGCTGCTAACCCCAAACCAATTTGTATGCAAATCATCTTTCCTCCTCTAGTCCTCTCTTCCTGTCGCAGCGAGTTTATCCTTTCTTTGCCTTAATTCTATATTATTTGTTATTTAATCTCAAATATTTATGTCTTCTGACTGTTTATCAAATTGTGTTAGTAGTTGAAACTCCAATGATCACAATTATATCTATAAAGCATTTCAACATATAAGCATTTGTTTTTATATTATAACATATAAACATTTATTGCAGGTGCAAACTTGTTTATTTTGTAATTATGGAATACTTCTTTTATGGCCGATGCGATCACTTTCTCTTTTCGGAACTTTTATTAAGGCCCATTTCAAATGTAAACTGGCGCTGCTTACTGGTATTGCTACCTCTACTGTCGCTGTCAGACACATCCAATCATTACTAGGAATGTAAATATCGGAAAAATATCAAAATTTTCAAACAAATCGAAATAGTAATTCGGTGTGTCGGTGAAAATATCAAATATTTCGATATGTCGGACACCTATAGTTTTATTTTAATCATATATCGATTTAGTATTGGAATTTAAACTGATATTACTATGTTGGAATAGATATAACTTAATCGCATTACTGGGATTTATATTATTAAACATTACGATATTCTCAGATTGTTTTTTAAATCTATGATTAATTTAACTTCGTCTTGATTCTAAAATTATCTACTAGTGACAGCATTTTGGGTATTTGATAGGCATTGTTTGGTTTTAACTGTATTTTTTATTTCATATAAATTATTCTATTTCTTAAGTGTATCAAATATGTAAACTTTTATTAATTTAACAAAAATACATTTTGTTAATTATTTTCGAAAAGAGAAGAAAAAATGTTAAAAATATCATTCCTTAACAATCTGTGAATCTATAATTTATTAATTAATTTTAAGATATTTTATCTCTATTCAATTGGTTTTTTTTTTTAACTTTTATTTTACTGTGCTGAACTTTTATCATACGACTCTTTTTTGTAGTTAAAATTATTATATGTCAGTTCTTATATGATTATAATAAGGATGTAAGCTACTAAGATTTGTTTATTTCTTCATCTTTTCAGTATTTGCTAGAACTCCTTTATAAATTTGGATAGAAGTAATTTTTTTGTATTTTATACCTTCTTATTTTATACTTATGTTCTTATTTCTTTGCTAAACTAATCGTGACAATTTAGTAGAAACAAATAAGATGTTAAATAAAACTATTTTATCTTTTATTGTTTCTTTCGGATGCAAAACCATACCTTTTATTTTTGGCCAACTCTGGTTACAGCCTATTTTAGTGGACGAATAGCCTTTCGGTTTTCAAACATAACCTATTCGATAGAATATTAAGAAGAGTATTGTTAGCAAAGATTGTTAGGGAGGTCGTTACCGAACCTCCGGATTAGCTAAGCCTTTTTATTCGTTGTATACTTTTTTTTACGTTGGATGAAATATATGCTGGCACTCAATTAAACCGTCCATTTTACTGTGTTATTCAGCTTTAAGAGTTAATTTTTATGACAAATTTTAATTACTTATTTTTTCGTCGCTGAAGTTTTAAGTTACCACATAAATTGTAATGTCTATTGGTTCGTTTATTAATTGTATTATTTGAACTAATTACATGTTACTATACTATGGTTAATTGATAATGTTACAGCTTAGGTCATGACCGATTTTCCGGCTTAAAACCCCATTTTTATACAATTAATATCCTCGTTACTACTAATAATCTCTCTGATTTAATGACGATACTTGGTTGCTCCAGTGTCAATCTTAATTACATTGAGCGATGAATTTATTGATGCTATTCCGTTCATAAATAATTATTGGATTGAATGTTTAAACATTATCATTTGCTTATTTTTTTATCGTTACATGTTTCCTTTATGCATCGTGGTCTAATAAAAGGTTTTGTACAGCGGCACCGTATCTAAAATTGCCTTTAAAACTCTCCATAAGCTTTGTAGACTAATTGGTTGTTAAGGTTTATTACCATGCAGGCAGCCCCTTCTAGATTGGTAACTTTAGAACTAAAACTTATTTATTTACCTTGGTTTTAGCCTAGAGACATACAAAGGGAGTTGCTTTAGTAAATAAAATAAAGAAAATTTTAGTACAAAATAATAAAAAAAAAATTTAAATAAATAGAAAAGTCTTAGTGTACTAAAGAAAATATGAAATTCCAACAAAAAAACCAAACAACACTTGTTATGAGTTTTAAATATATAAAGATTAAAATATAACTAAATATATAGAAATTTCTTTAGGTAAAAATTAAGAAATTAATAGATATTAAAAAAACCAAAAGAAAAAACTAATTATGATAAGTTAATCAGAATATTAACAAAATAAAAAGCGATATAAAAACAATGTCTTGATGAACTAAAAGTTTCTCCATTTTTTTTTTATTATTGAACCGATTATTGAAGAGCTCTCTCTAAAATTTGTATAAAATTTAGCAAAACAATTTTCGGCGTAAGCAGCTTTTTCATGACCGATTCTGCTTATGCCAGCAATGAATCCTTAATGAAGGATATTCTGCGGGAAATATAAAATTTGTTATCCCTGAAATGTTTTATGAAATGTCAGTTGTAACCTTTTTAGAGATAAGTCTTCAATTAAATATACTATTATGGTCATTAACTACGTCGAATTTGGACAAATTTGTGTACCTGCTACAGGGTAACTGGTCATACAAACTACGTTTATAACTAAATTGGAACAGTTCAGCCCAAGACCTGATTCTAAACGCTTAGCAATCTAGCCTGATTTAATTATTGGACAAAATTGAGGGGTCGGAAATTAAATCTATGACCAGTTTTAACTTATAAAATAATCTCTATTTTGAAAACTAAATCATTTTCATTACTCTCTGAATTATTACTTTACCTAAAATTCAAAAATTAAAATGGCTGCTTTTCTCAAAAATTTTCTTGCTTTTTTTAAATAATCTGAATTTTTTTTTTAATATTTATTTATTGCTATTTACAACTGTACATTATAATACATTTAGTAAATCTGATCTAAGTTAAATTGGAGTGCTACAGGCGTGTAGAGAAACTACCCATTGGTAGCACTCTAAATCTGAATTTAAAAAAAAATATTATCAAACGATTAAATGAATGTAATTTATTAGTTAAATTCCATAATTAATTATTTTCATTGAAAAGAATAGGAAAATCAATTAATAATTATTTTCATTGAAAAGAATAGGAAAATCAATTAATAATTATTTTCATTGAAAAGCAATTAAACCTATATTTACAATAATTTATTACTGAAATACAAAATATGCCAATCTACTTTTAAAAAAATCTTTATTTTCAAAATATAAATTACTGACATTGATACAAATTTATTACTCGGAGCAACTACTGTCTGAATCAACTTCGGAGGAAGAACACGTAATGCCACTACTTGTATTATTTAATGCTATTTGTTACTGGGTTATCAACTACTCTTAACTTCATCCCCTAGATCTCACATTTTTTTTTTATTTCCCTAAAACTATTTATTATTGGATCAGGAGTAATTAGAAGCATGTTTAATAAATCTTCATTTTTAGCTGCGTTTTAAAGCAATATTGTTTACGGAATCTGCAAAAATCTGGTTTTTGGATGAAAGCATTACGGGTCAAGGTGTTGGACACTTTCCGTTGAACCATGGTTAGTAGTAGTTTGTGCTCCAGTTCAATGGCTCGGTTATTGCTTAGTGCTCGGCTAAGTGCTTCTCCATTGGTATGAAAAATTGTGCGCTGGGACCTATATCTCTGTGTAGTTCTGTTCACCTCAGTTGCTGTAACAGAAGGGTTTGAACCTGATACATCCCGTAGCAGAGCCGCTGTATTTCGCATACCAGATAAACTTAAAGATAATTCTGCAATTGGTGTAATTTCTTTATAATTAGAAGAGATCATATTTTCGAATTACTATTTAATATACAATATTTCTATACATTTAAACTGTCCGAAATTAGAAATTGACAGAGTTTATGTTAAAATTAAGACTTTTTTTTTATGCTAGATTGGTAATTTTGCCCACTGTGCGCCTGATTATACGACACGCAATCTTAATCATCATTTAAATAATATTCGCCACCTATTGAACTAAAGGCAATTGTATTGAAGACTGAGGGCATACTCCGACGGGTTTAGCCATTGGAGCAAGAGTTGTGTACTCGGCGTTGTGATGTACTTCTAGCAATTTCGTTAAGACAATCCGTGCGGTCTTAGTGGTTTTAAAAATTCTGATGGCTTAAAATTACGAAAGAGCCATAATTTTCTTGGATTCACCAGCTGCCATTGTCTGCATAAGAAGCAATACTCTGAGGAATTTCCATGAAGTTTTAGATGGAAGATGACTCCTGAAGAGGCTTCTCATCTAGAGGACAACCGTGACCCTGCACTTGATGCCTTCGCACGTATTAATCTGGGGAAAAGAACAGGCCAGTCTTTTGCCTCACGCACTATTGTGCTTGTTGTGGCTAAAAGTCTCATGATAACATCTCTGGGAGATAAGTTAAAGAAAATTTATCTAGAGCCAGTGGAAACAAAGCAGTGGGCTGCCATCCCCTCTCTATGTCAGTTAACACTTATAGAGCAATCACCGAACATGATTACTTGAGTGTTCATTGCCATTGGTTCCAAGGGAGAGATAGCTCCATGCTCCTTATACAACGCATCAGGCATTACCTCTAACTACTTATGTGACTGTCCTTGTCTCGAGGACATAAGACCAATTGATCGAAATTCGTGAGGCTTTATTGGGCTGCCAGAAACATTATTGCGGAAGTGCAATGACCTTGCGGCGTGGCGAAAAAATAAAGCAGATCTTTTTTTTCCACGCTTTATTTTTTTTTTCACCAAGTTTTTAATTTTATTGTCTGGTTAATATTATAGTCAATGTCACGAGTTTCATATTTGATTTTCCATAATTACGTTAAATTTTAAATTATTAGAGTTAACATAAAGATGTGATTTCGAATTAGTGTTTTTAATTTTCTCATAATAAATAAAATTGTTACCTACGGGAAATATAACAGTCTATTTTGTGTAAGATAACTTTAATATTTATTCGACAGCTTTATGAATCATCCTTACTTATTCTGTTGATATTTCATATATTTATTATTTACTGGTTCGTCTTGCTTTGTATCCTACTATAAAGGTGATAAATATATGAATTAATTATAACAAGAGCTTTAACGAACACCACTTACCTGTCAAAGAGCGACCGATATTTGAGAGCCCTTAGTGACTTTGGTCCTCTTAGTGACTGGGCGGCCAAGGCGTATTTATTGATACCCATCAATGGTTACTCTTATCCTCATATATATTTATTTGACATTTATGACTCTGGAGATATCTTTATACTCCCGTTTGTCTCTTGAAAGTTTTTTACTCTCAAAATAATATCTTCTTTTTTAATATACTTTTTTTTATTGTCACATCAACCTATTGTAGACTTAGAGATTAAATAAATTAGAACCCGTAAATTTAAAGGTAGTTGGTATAATTAATTTTCACACTTAAAAATAATTTATACTCCTGTATAATGTTTTAGTTTGAAAACAAATTGTATGTGGTAGATTCTTATTATTTGTCGCCTTATTTGTATGAAATGTGTTCTGTATATTTATGACAAATGTATTATTATCTGTGTTTTAGATTTCGGGCGTATCAAAATGTTCATGAATAGTTTGTCCTTTGAAATAATAGTTATTCTTTAGTACTAAATGACACAGAGCACAGGCGTTGGTAACCAACCGGTTTATGCTTAATTTTCAAAACAACCAACCAACATTCGGCTCTGAATCGTACGTTGGAATCTACTTTTCGTATTGCAAATACCACTATTGATTTAATAATTGATTGAACGATGTTTTCTTTTTTATACTTATTTTTTTTCCTTAAATCCAATCCTTTGTAAGTATAGTTCAACGTGGTCTGTAGGCTTCCATCATTTAACGTAATGCAAGTTATTAACTTCAACTTTTACCATGTTCTTTGTTTAAGGAATTCCTATTTTCCCTATATAATTGAGGAAGTGCTCAACGATGTGGTTTTGTATTATTTATGTTTTGGGAGAAACGAAGTGTTGACTTCATGTTTAAATTGATTTCTTCTTGTGGGGTCAATTTATTCTTCAGTCATCTAATTATTATCGTTTCTATTTTGTTTGATTACCTATGCAGAATGTTTTTGTTTAAAAAAAAAATCCTAAAGATATGTTTTGGATCTGTAATAGTTTACTTAATGATGTTGATTTGATATCTTGAATAATTGTCGGTTTCTGTTTTGTAAGTGTTCGTTGTTATGTTAGTATATAAGGGTTATTTGTAAATATATGTTTTCTGTTGTCTAGTGTTGTGGTATTAACAGCCCCATTTATTTTAATTTTGCGTAATCCTTTACGCAAGTCTTTTGGAATTATATAAAAACAATTCCTTTTAAAAATAAAATGGACCACTTTACGAAACTTTAGAACTGCACTGCCCCTTGCCTGGATGAATATCTCAAGCGTTATGGACTGCTTCATCCATTGTCCGAGAGTTCAGCAACCCAGGTCCGCCAGTGCTTATTTACAAATGACTGTTATTATTGTGCTTCGTACTTCAGTTTATCTGTCATTGCCACCTTAGGTGTTCTTTCAAAAATTTTAACTTGATTAAAAACTGGTTGTATTACATTATATAAGACTTGATTATGGATGTTTTTTCCTCCTCTTAATAGCATGTATCTTTAAGGAGTTATGAGATGTTCTTCTGTATAAATTGACTTACTCAATTTAGATAATCGATTTAAAGAATGTGATGCATTTGCTATATTTTTCTTTTAGGTGAATCTGTTTTTTTTTTTTGTTTTGTTTTTATGGTCTTTCATATTTTTCTCATTAGGTTTTTCAATTTATCTTGATGCCACCCAACTTCTCTTTTACTAGCAGTCGCTTCTTTCAGTGGTACCACTCTGTTGAGACAGTTATCGATTTGAGGTAGGGTATGGTCGGCCCCCACTCAGGTTGGCACCACTGCTTTCTTCTCCCGCCAGTCCTCTCCCGCCAGTCGCCGCTCGCGCGCCAACTGTCATGATGGACTGGGGCATAAGACGTATGTATCATCTGTAGTCTGTGTTTGTGTCTTAGTGAATTTGTGTTTTGTGTTAGTGTATGATTTTTTGAAGTAGTGTTAACTCAATTTCAAATTAAATATTTTTTTTTTTAAATGCTTGGTCTTTAAAAATGTTTATTCACTGTGTATAGTGTCTTATAGTTGCATGAACAGTGTTTGTTTTTTATCATTATTATATTGAATTATATATAAACGATACTCTGTAATCGTTTAACTGCATCATGACTTTACTATTCTTTGAATACTTTTGAAAATAACTAAATCGCTTAAAGATCCTTTGAGTATAGCTTAATTTTTTTGGTTTGCCTTATTGAGATTTGTTAAGTACGAAACATCTGTACGATGTCTTTGTTAAAATGCTCACCCTCCATAATATTTTTTTGAAATTTTAAAATGAAAGTCTATTCTAACGAATTTCGTATTTAAATCTATGCTCGTTCGAATATAATTCTTATTGTAAAATGTTTCTTAAAATTATTTTTTCAAAAGTATTTTATCTTCCATAAAAAATTAAAAAACATTTTTTTTGTATGGATTTGTTTATATTTAGAGATATACATAGTTACATAGTTTAGCGATGACATTGCATTTGGAATTTTATTTTGAATGATCTGATTCATCAAATTTTTTTCAAGTGGTATTCATTCCTAGTGCGCTGTTATAGGTTCTAGTTGAGTCCACAAGTTTATATGAAACAGAGTGGTAAATAAAGATTTGTGTTTATATATGCTCGTGCATAGTTTATTAACATTTAGGCGCCTAAAGCATTTAGCCGGCGTCGTTTACGTTATGTCACCGATCTTTTAGTTTGATTTAGGGGGGACTGTTTGTTTATATTACATCTGTTTAATGTTTGTGTTGTCAACATAAAAATTCCAAAACATGGGCCCGTGTGGATGGCTGTTGCGTATAATTAGATTTGTCGTCTTCTGTCTGAGGTTGTAGCTCTCCGCCGGCAGGAAGTACACAAGGCTGCGGGAAACATGACTAACTTGGAAGAAGTGGGGATGTAATTATTTCTTCCAGAAGGTAGATTGTTCTTGGAGTCCCACGGTCAGGCCTCCGTGTAGTCTCTATTTGTCTCTTTCAGTACATGAAAATAGCAAGACTCAGGAGTACTAAGTTCCATATTTTAAAACATACAAAGATATTCCAGTTTTCTGAGAACTGTATATTGTATATAAAGATGCGTATAAAGTATCGAATAATTAATTATTTTTGTTGATTACATTAACTGAAATACTTCTGTATATAAGAGATAAAAACACCATGTCATATAATGTTTATTTTACAGGAGAGCTAGTATCAAATTTGTTTAAGTGTATCTTTAGATTGCTAGCTAATTAGTGAGGTTGCACTATGAAAATTTAGTGTCTGGTTTATTAGGTAGCAAATGTGACACCCATATCATTTTTAGAAAATTATTTTGATATCACTCTAAAACATTTTTTAATAGACTAGAAGAAAATATCCATTATGTCAGGATGTTGGAAATGATATTCAGACGTGGTATTGTCTGTCTTAATTCACCAAAACAGTTTCAACAACATTGTAAAAATCATAAGGATATATAATAGAAAAAAAGTATTATGATAGGTTGCCAATACAGAAAAAATATGTTGAGTTAAAAAAATATTAATGATAATTTTTTGTCAAGTACTAAAAAATAATAACATACAACATACGCTTTCTTTTGCAGATCTATTGAAAACATCACATTTTTACCCTAATGTAAACTTTTTCAGACATACTGTCAAGGGATTGAGTACATACCAGTTGTACTTGCCGACTTTAAAACTTGATATACGGTATAATAGTCCGAGAGCCGGTGCAAAAAATCGACTAGAACTGAAAAAAACTTTGATAGCACTTTTTTGAATCTTTATTGCATTGCCAATAACTAAATGAGAGTGCCAGTAAGATCATGAACTACGAAAATGGCCATTCAAAAATATATATTTATATTTAACACATACTATTAGCACTCAAATTAAAGCTTGTAATAAATACTATAAATTGGTTTATAATTATTTATTTCTTAAGTTATTTGTCCAAATAAATTTACAAGATTTTGATATTGAAGTTGTTAGGACAAAACATTTGGTTTATGAAAAATTATATCACAGGACCATTTGGCGACCATGTCAGTTAGCACGCGAATTAGAGCTAGTTAAGTGTGCTGTAAAGTAGTTTATGATCGTATGAGTTGTAGTTTTTATGATGTTTGTCATTAAAATCTACAAAAAGTAGATTTTTAGTCGTTCGAAAATAACTTTTTGTTTATGAGAATTTATATCTCAGGGACACCAGATTAGACGTCTGTCAGCACTGAAATAAAAGATAATTGTACGTTCTATAGAGTACGTAAGTTTATATCATTTATCTTCGTTGGAGGAGTAGTTTTCAAATTTCAAAAAGAAATGCTATGTCTCAGGAACTATTAGATGTACAGATGTGAATTATTTTCTAATAGTCTATTTTCGGTCGAGCTTAAAATTGAGTTATATATTTTCTGTAGGAAATGATGTCTAATGGATTAATTTTTGTTTAAATATTAAAACTAATTTGGATACTTCTGGAAGATTCTAAAATAAAACCTTGAGCCACTAAAATACCGGCAAAAAACTCAATAGCCAACATTTAGCCAATTGAGACCTCATTATGAAAGAAGTCACTTTTACGCTTACCGAATGCAGCACATCTCATATTAACAGTCTGAAAGGACTCGTGAACTAGAGAGTATGTATATCACTCCAGCAATTAATTTTACAAAATAAAGCTTAGAGTCTCCAGTATAACCTATAACTCAACAGTGAAGGTGAAAGGACTAGAAATAAACTCACGTTGTGTGTCGGCGAATCACAGAAAAGTTCCGTTTTAGAATTTTATAATTGTTTTTAACAATTAAATTATGTCTCTTGTGGGATTCAATATTAATATCAAAAATATCTTTTTTTTTCTCACTGTCACAAATCTAACAGAAA
The DNA here is from genome assembly GCF_000696795.3 of Halyomorpha halys. Lineage (NCBI taxonomy): Eukaryota > Metazoa > Arthropoda > Insecta > Hemiptera > Pentatomidae > Halyomorpha > Halyomorpha halys. Next base: position 167,903 of record NW_027113995.1, read on the forward strand.
TGTGACACTTATTGCAACCGGATGTGGAGTGAATTCAGTTACTTGAAATTATTGCTAAACCACACATACAAATACAATAATATTTGCGGTTGGCGTTTTAGTCATAAGAGGATCTTTCATAATCCAGTTATCCAACTGTTTTTTTTTTCTCGCTACTCTGTTGTATATTTTCTTTTATTTCTTGACATTCACAACTGTATTTAAACTGAAAATATGATTAAGGTAATCATAAATTGCCGATTTGTGAAGAAACTATCCAATGGTAAAACTATCCGTATTTTATTTATTTTTCTCGGAGAATTAGCAAGAATAGAAGAGGAAGCCATGTCAGAACCTATTGAGGGCTTAGGGAATTTATTTTAGAGGAATAAATATCTGGTTCTAACTAGATCAACTCCATTTGGAAAATTAAGACTATTATGGATGCTTTTATATGTGACAAAGAAAGCATTAAGAATATTTGAATAAAATGATTTTATACGAGATGAATTCGATAGTTTTAGGGAAGTCCCAGAGCTCTAATCCGTAAGTTCAAATATGCCTTATTTTAGTTATATCAATCAGTTTTTCGCAATTAATTGGAAGCTGGTACCGTTTGTCTAATAACTGTATTATTCGAAATCGCCGAGCAGTTTTTTTTCTTTTGTCTTGAATAGAGTTTCCAAGTTAGTTGTTTTTCCAAACTTAGTTATACCCAGTTCGATAGTGATAAGTAGAATATTATTAATGGAAACTGCAGTAAATGCTGTAGGTTTGCGACGAAGAGTAAATGTGATTGTTGCGGTTTATTTTAATCCTCCGGTTTTGACACTGTTCTACTAGACTTGGGCTATGGAATTGGAGAATTATGGATACAATCAATGAGCCATTATTCATTGGAAACACACATGTTTGTTAGGCTAAGTGGTGAGGATGGGTTGTAATGTCAGCTGTATAGGCTATGTAGAAGATAGGACCGAGAATACTATCTTGAGGAACACCAACGGATTGAGAAAAATAGGATGAATATACACCATTAAGATTTTTATGAAATAAATCAACGAAATAGGAACGGATAATGAAAATGGGCCTACGGTGTTACCATGCTCACTATATTTGTAAAGGAGTGCTGGGGAGTTGATCAAAATCCTGGTTATTTATATAGCTTATAGAGATACGGATTCATTATAGTAATTAATTTTTTTTTAACACAATATGTAAATTAATATTTAAAAAATGTATTGGTATTTGTTTATTTACTTAATCCTTAAAGATTAGAACTGAACGAACATAATTGAACTAGAATGAGGAACACGTTTAAAAGCGAAAATTATGTTCTTCCTATTACCACTCAAAATATACGAACGAAAATTCACACGATTATTACACTTGCTGTTGTTTATAAGTGTGAAATTTAGTCGCTCTGAAAGAAAATGAAGTTTTATATAAAACATTAGATCTAAAGAAATATGAGTCGACTTGAGGTTTTTCAAGGCTAGGCGATGTGAAATTGCTCGACCTTCTGTTACATATATCGATCTTCTAGTATCTTGGCATTTGAAATCGGCGTGTAGACCAAAACAAAATTGTTATATATATATATTTTTTTTAATTTTTAAACAATTAATAATTGTGGTTTGAATGAAAAATTGTTGGGATGGATTAAAAAATATATATTAAAAAGGTAATTACATTTTAATTACCCTTCTAATATTAATTTTTTGAACTGAAGAGGTAAACCGAAACGTAGATAAAGAGATAGTATCGAGTCTGATGTTATAGGGATGTATTTGATAAATACTTAATCGAAATCGAATATTATTTTGATGAAAGTTTCATGGATTGTGCTGGTTGGTTCTAGTTAGACGAGGAAAAATTCTATAAAGTTCTGTCCTCTCCACTAAATGCGCTTATGCATTTGCAAACTTATTTTCCATGCCACTCTTATATTTCGAAAACTGCCGATTTAGCTCATGTCGATGGAAATTTGAGGATTAGTATAAATATGGTTTAGTATTAGAAATTTAATTTTACCAAATTAAATTGAGGCTGAAGGATATTCCTTGGTAAGTCAATGTTTCAAAAATATCTCGTGGATTTTATCCTCCTATTAATTATTGACCTTGAAATATAAGTTTTGTGCCCAATAGAAATGCTACGTAAGCTATTCTGAAGTACATACTTGGTGGGTGTTTTTCTGATTAATAATCTTAATTAGTGTTTTTAACTATAAATATCTGTTTTTCAAAATTTTAGGAAAATATACAATCGATTTAATCTACTTTCCATTTTACGCTGGACGTTTCTGAAGTTATTACGTGGCGAATTAATATTTACTGTTTGTGTTGAGGAGAGCTGCATTGTACGCTAGGGTTTCTCATATAGCTTTGGCGTAACCTTACTCCCGGGAAAATGCTTGGTTCATGCATAAACAACCCTGTACGTTTTACCCCTTTCTGCCTCCACTGCTCTTTCATGGTCTTTGCGCTCAAGTAAATCTCAAATATTTTTTAAATTAATATAAGTCACCGGAACATTATTATGTATCTATTTTTTAAAATATTAGATGTGTTAATTATAATTATCTAATGGATACAAGTTAAAATCATCCTTAGATTCTAAATCTAATCTATTCCGAACGAATGCTAAGTCGGTATTCTGTTTCTCCGGCCCAACAAACTATCGGATTCAGCAGAAAGCTAAGTAGCTGAATAAGGTCAAAGTTCACGAGCCCGATGATTGGAGCGATCTGATATCCTCCCATAGCCAATTTTTATGAAGTAAATTGCTCTCCATTGATGTATTTAGTATCAACTTTGTGAACACTTTTTAGAGCTAAGTGCTTTTTATATTTTCCTTCTGGCTGTTACAGAGCAGTGGGTACAGGAGTCTTGCCCATAGAACATAAATTTCTAAATAATTTTACAATGTTCGTTCTGGCACATTTATCGCGGAAATGCATTTCTGGCGGTTCTAGAACTTTTATTAATTTGAAAAGTAAAGAAGTGAAAAGTATTTTTTTTTTCATATACGGTGGGTACATCCTTACGAAAAAGCTATGGCTACCTAGTGGCATGAGCAATTAAACAGTATTAAATTATGTGTTCAATAAGTATAATAACCTATTAAATTGGCCAAGTTTTCGTTAACTAAAAAACAATTTTTTTTCTTCATTTTTTATCCAAAACTGAGGTAAAGTACTTCATATGAATCCAAACGAAATATGGAATATTTCTGGCGGTCTGAAAACGGTTATCAAGGAGATAATTAGTTTGGTAAAGTAACGAAGTAGGAATTTTAGATCTTTCTTTCGGTTTTTCCTCTACTAATCCTTATTGGTGGATCCTAGTGAAAAAGTTATAATGTAACAAATCAAAGAACATTCAATTATGCATCAAATCATTACCAAAATGTAATTATTCGGCCAGGCGATATTGACATATCCCGGTTGTTCCTTAGGCTCTTATAGCTGGTCTGTTGAGGTCCATATACAACAAGAAGGGTTGGTTCACGGTCATAACACCTAACTAAATTATTACATTCTGATATTTCTACAACGAAAAAAAAAAAAAAAAAAAGTACTTAATTAACTAATTAATGCAATTTTTAGAACAACCAGAAATTTGTTTACGAGTTAAGTGTTGTAGAAACTTCTTTTTAAAGTTATTTGTAAATGGATTTGAAGCGTATGGCTTTGATATTTTAAATCCACTTGGCAACAATTAAAGGGCCATTTTAGTTTCTTTGATTGGTACAATTCGATTAGTTTAGTTTCTTTTTAATATAATATTTAATGATTAGTCTGTATTACTTTTTTAAAAATTGGGTATTTATATAACGTAAGGAGTTATCATCCGACCCTAATTTATTCTTTACTCCTACTATATCTGAGAATAAAGTTTAATTGATCTTGTTTTGTGTAATGTCAATGATTAGGAATGCCTACAATTTTCTTTTTATAACAAGAATATAAGAATAACAAAGGAATTCCTTCAATGGATTAGCTTTCTCCAAAAAGTGCTTTAGAAACGCTCGTTTCGTCAGCTCTATTAAAGCAGTCGCCTAGTTTTACTGGATGAAGACAACGCATTATTTTGTATTGCAAAAATAGTTTTTAGTTTGTTTAGTTCTTTATGCAAAAAGTTTTGAAGTTATTTTGAAAAGAAAATTATTGGAATAAATCCTCTTGAATAAATTATTGAAATAAAAATAATAATAAAAACACATATACGCGTCAAAAATCTTTGCTCTCTTAGCGAACTTATTCAAAACCCCGAATGTGCAAGATAAAAACTAACAGAATTCTCCCATTCACGTTTTAGCCTGTTCTGATGTCTAAATCATCTGTCCTCAGATCCTTATTACTTGTTTAGTAATCCAATCCTTGTGTGCTACAATTTTATTCATCCGTTTTAGAAATTTTATTGCTTTATTTAGTAGTTCAGAAATTTTGGAAATTTTTTCTTGGAGCCAAATATTCCGAGAAATATTTTTTAATAAATCATTATTTACTTTGTTCTGATCAACGGCTTGGGTGACGGCATTCAGGCCTCTTTAAAAATTCAATCCATACAAATTTTACAGCTACTTGATGATATTTTATTTCTTTTGTTATAAATGAAATGACTCATGTTCTGAGATACAGTTTCAAATTAATTTTTCCGGTCAAAATAAAGTATCATTCAATGATTTTTTCTTCGAAAGTATTCGTGTAAAAATTTGTTTCTTTCATTTCGGGCTTAATGGCCAAATTTTTAAGTGCTTTTAATTTTTTTTTGTTTTAAAAAAAATCATCTCTCATTGTTGGTAGTAATAAACAATTGATAAATATCAAATGTGAAATAATTTTATAATTACTTAAAGGAGAAGATTTATGTTTTCCTATTCCTATGGTTTTTATGTCAATAGTAAGATTTCTTTTATCTATATCTGAAACATATTTTCATCCTGAATGATAGTAAGATAGCTGTTTAAAAACATACAAGACTAATTTCATCTCATAGTATGATAGTTGTGTGATGTGCATACCGCACCAGTTTTTTCGAATTCCTGACTCCAGGTCACTTCCTATTCATCAGGACTTTAGTTAATTCATTAACTACACATAGCTGAACAAGTGTATAAAATAAGATTAACATAGAATTCAATTTTTAATTAGATATTTGAGCGAGTTTTAACTGGATTAAACTGTTATATAGATTTTTCCCGGTTAATGCTATCAATATTTCTCAGTACTTGGTATTCCTGTTCGAAAGGCGAGTAGCAGATTCATACAGTAACAGAAGCATTATTTTTAAAAAATGAGTAGATATCAGTATTTGAAAATTGCTCTTCATTACATTCAAGTGTTTTTCCTCCGACAGGTTGGGTACAGAGTGAACGTATTCACCAAGAGACTGTTCCTCGTAGGCAGGCATTCACCAAGGCCAAGAATAGACTGGATTGCTAGTTTCCCTAATTAGCCATGCATTATCTCGCATGGCAGCTACAGTTCGGGTAGAACTGAATTCTAGTCATGATGCATCGTTCACAAATGAACATCACAACTTGTATTGTGTTCCTTATTTAATAATTTACTCATCCGTTTGTCTTGATTATACTAATTGACAGTGTTAATATGACGTTATAGGAGTTTTATTT
>NW_027113995.1:173606-206425 GCF_000696795.3 Halyomorpha halys
TATATAATTGTTGTATAAAACCAAACAAACCCACATATACCTTTCTTCATTTTAGATCTATTTAATTTATTCTTATACAAACGTCGAGGTAGTTGTATCATAGCAATGTAGATAGAACACACTGTAATAGACGATTTTAATTGTAGTAATTGATAATCTTAAATTATACTCTACATTGTAATTTTTAATAATTAGTTGAAGAAACATTTTGTACTAAAAAACTTGTTTTTTTTTCATGGTTGGACTATGTAAACGAGGAAATACCGTAGAATTTCTTGTATGTACATACGTATTGTATATACTAGCTTATCGTATAAACTTCACTTTAAAAGTAGCTATAAATTATTTTTTATTCTTGTTCACACTAATATTTAGTTGGGGGGGGGGGAGGGGTTATCGCGTTGGCCTTCCTAATGGACTGTGCGTGTAAGATAGGGCATACTGAAGGTATTTATGAGATAAATTGTTTCTATTTCCATTTGTTCTGAGAGGTTCTTCCTAAAAGAAAAGAAATACACATATGATAACCGCATTTTTTTGGAAATGTAGCTTTGAGAATATACCCTCCCCAACAGTCCCACTGAATCTAACTGTTACATTCTTATTTAAGCTGTACATATTTAACGCACTCTTACTCATATATATATATTTCATACGTACATGAAATATATTGTATATACACACTAAAGTATGTATAATACATATTACATATTTATGAAATGTTATTATTCTTAATGAAGGGTACGAAAAAATAAAAACCGCACACCGCAAATAGTTAATAAAACAGAATAGGTTTTGCATAAAATATTTTTTCTGATTTATTTCTAGATAGACAGACCTTCATTGAAATCGGTGTCTGTGCGTTATCAGTTATGCACTGAGTGGGTTCTTTTTATTCTTCAGGTTCGAAAAAATAACCCTACTTGGTTTCCTAGAGTTGGCCTTACTTTAAAGTTTCGTATTTTGTCAACTTTTCTGTTACGAGTATTTTTCACTTGCTTCATTGCCTTGAACGAATTCAAAATTAAATTATAATTGGCAGTGTCATCAAGTGACACTTTTGTTTAATCGTAGCGCTCTCGTGTGGGCTATGTACACAACTGAGTAATAAAGGTGAGAGCAGCGTACCTTGGGGAACACCATGGGACACGTTTTTTTGGTACATATATTTTTGACACATATTTTGGTCAAAGTTGTAAACAGTTTATCAAAGACTATAAAACTGTTTACCACTTTGACCAAAATATTCCAGTATTACCTGTTTGCATCGCAATGCATGCGACTCAGAGTGGCAAACTTTTTCATTTTCTGTCACTGACTTCCCGTGATGTTGGTTACCTTTATTAGAAAGTAAAACAATTTGATCGGGAGGGGCAAAATTTTATCTAGGATTACTTTGTTGATAAATTATATTTATATGAGGAAGCTAGCATATAGGTTGGTAATGATGAGTTTCCCCCCATTTTTTGCTGAAGGTGTGAGAATTGCGTGTTTCCAGGCATCCAGATATCTCAAAGAAATTTGTGAGAATTCACCAGGTGAATGGCCTTTTTTTATGCGATTGTTTGAATCTCATCACTCCATGGGTCTTTATTACCCTGTTCTTTAATTTCCTTATTTATTTAGCATTTTCTTTAAGGTATTGATTGTGTGTAAGGAAGGAAAGAAAATGTAGGTTAGAAGGTGAGTGATTGTGGACTGGGCAAAGGAAGGAAGAACCATTGTGCTCCTGAGCAGATGATTGAAGTAATGACTTGGGGGTTACTTCCTTCCCTTCTTAATAAGGGATGAGCTCAACCCTTAGCAACATGCTTTATATGGTTCCAGCTCCCCAACTACGCTACGCCAGGCTTAAGGTCCGACTTTTCTCTCTCTTTTCCTCCAAGTTACTTTACTTAAGCAACAACTCTCCTACCTTTAGCAAACTTTGGCCAACATTTTCCTACTAATTGGATTTTAATGACTGATGGGTTTACTCTAATGTACGCATCATCAATAGTTTCAAAGAATTTACATTCAGCTGATTAACAAATTGTTATTGTAATTAATTATTGATGTTGCTATGTATAAATTACCTTTCATATAATATTATTTATAAAAATATATTCGAAGGTATTTTGGACTTCCTCTTCAGAGATGGGTTTCAAATGTCCCTTGAAACCAAGATTTTTTTCCCCAGCCAGTCTACTTACAATTGAAGTACTGTTCTTGAAATTAAATTTTATATAAGTGACATGTTAGTTTTAAAAAAAAAGGTGAGAACGGATATTTATCACCATTAAAACTGTTTAATTAGTTATGTATATAAATGTAGTATTTTACCCTTGATAATTCGTCTCTTACGATTTATTTTCCTTCTACTTTAGTAAGTAGTATATTAAACTTTTTTTCTTTTTCTTTATTATTTTTGCTATATTTAGAGGAAGTGTCATTCTGTTACTGTACCCCTGGTATACACATGAAACACACCAAGGTGCCGCATCACTCCCGTATGGGCATTGCTGTCTTAGACAATAACGCAGATAACCCGTAGTCGGCTATTAGTGCCTTTCTAAAATCATACGATTCCAATTTCGGAAGAGCTATCGGCCTTTTTCACCCCTCCTTCCCAACAGGAATCACCACTTTGAAATAATAAAATAATGTAGGCATTACGAGTATCAAAATATAATATATATCAATAAAGGTCAAATCATTAGCATTTAATAAATAATTAGGATTATTTTTGGATTGTTTTTTGGACCGCCATCGAAATATGTCCTTTTAGATCTATCATAGGTCACACCATCTGTATGTAATAATATAAAATAATTACTTTTTTTTATTTAAACGCTCCTTAAAACCTCCGGGTTAGTTAAGCCTTCGTTATTACACTATGTTATTATAAGTTACCAATCCTGCTACCAATCCTGTTTAATTAGATACGTATGAACCTTTATTCAAGTAACATAAATAGATGTCTCCACATTACTTCAGAGTTTTCCTGTACATTGAAAAGTGTTCAATGTTAAAATTTGTGAAGTCAGTTACCAAAAGAGAACTTTCTAACGAGGTTCGTTTCTTATAAAAGTTTACTTTTCTAAAAAATAATTTTCCCCAACAATATCGTATTTCAGCAAGTAAAGGAAAATATTTTATTCAAGACAGGAAAACAAAGATCCATTCCATTCTATCGATTTACAAAAAAAAGTTTGAAAACAAAAATTAAATCAAATTTAATTAGTATATCCTTTATGCCAATTTGTTTTATTTGCAACTAATTTAATTAATATATCCTTCATGCAAAATCGTTTTAACCACTACAAAAGGTCCTCGTAAATTGACCAGTGACCAGCCTGTATTTTATTTATTACTACAAATATACTTGTAACCTATATTAAAATAATTTTCTCATCTTTCAGTGACCATAATTTAGGACTTAGACATTAAGCTGAAGGCATGGAATGCATGGACGGTTGTTCCACGTGTCATTTTTAATTATGAAATGCACGAGAAGTTTTCTACTGTTTAATCCTGTTTTAAATGGATACTCTGTTTCATTTTGCATTTTATTAAAAAGTTTTACTTGCAATAAAAATGTTCTAAGTTTGCGATTTCTTATTAAATTTTTTACAGTTTGATTATTGCAACTATTACATTAAAATTTTAACCTATAATGTGAGGAAGATTTCTTTATGTACACATAGGAATGAAGTTCGTAGTTAAGGTATGTGTCTACAGGAGACCACTACGGAAGGGTATGTAAAAGTTTTCAGGTTTGCCATTAGAAATTTAAAACTTATACTCCGTGAACCGAGGCGAACTTTGGGGTTGTGGTTATTTGAAGACAACTTTTGGTCATACATCCATAATTTATCCTCTCTCAGCTTTCAATTTGCACTTGTCTACCTACACAAAGCAGAGATGGTTTACCTACACAAACTCCCCCTCAGATGCTAAAAACCGTTATCCGCCGTTCTTGGTTGTTTTTTAGTTTAAGGTTGAGAATGAATATTTTATGATTAAACGTTTTTTTCAAATACGACATCAAATTTCGTTTTGGATCTTTGACTGTCGTGGATTTGAGATCAACTCGTTGAATCGCTCAAAATTTTATAACTTACTGCTACCAACACAGAAAATTAGATGATAGGATTATGCACATGATAGTTATTGGATTTATATCCATCGGAACTCCATATTATGTTATCCATCACATATCATATTACTGTGAATCCTTCACTTTGTTCTGTTTCGTTCCAGTTACTCGGATATTACTTGGCAAATTGGTAATTATTTCTTAGATATATTGAGGTACCAACCACTCTTCAGTGTATTTTACATTGTTAATCTGATAATATAATGAAAGCCGTTTACTTACTATTAAGAATCAACCTATATAATTACATTATCTTCTCAGTCATGATTGAAGCCTAACTAGCCATTTCCTGTGTGGATGCTCTGAAGGGAGTGACGCCTGAGACAGGTGTTATGTCAGAGCACTTAGCTCTCGCCTCAGCTGTAAGTTATTAGGGCCATTTGGTCCTCTCATCTGGGTAACGTCACCCCTTTGTATGCTTGACTAATTTTCTAGTCCTGGTGACTGTGTCCTATCTCTTAGTAAGATATATTACCGGGAACAGTATGCATGCTTTCTTAGGATCAGTTACTAATAGACTTAAAATTTTAAATACTCGTAGTTCAACTGAGGAAATTCTAGTAATAGATATTTTTTAAATTAGTTGGTTTGTTAATTTGTTTTTGCTTAAGTATCTTTTTGGGTTGGCTGCGTTATGAAATTTTAACAATAACTTAGCACATTTCTCATAGATTTATTTCTCATAAAAATATTTCAGTTTTAAACGTTTGGGATTATTTATACCCCTATTGTTTTATTCATAATCCGATATAATAAAGAAAATTAGTAAACGTATTGTGAAAATAGATAAATTAAATGTCAAGAAAGACATTACGGTGTAGAACACCTCCGGCATCTGTTAATAAACATGCATGATTTTTTTATTCGGGAGTTTTCTCATCCAGCTTCTTTTTATCCTTCTTCAAGTGTTGCCTGTTTTTCAAGAATATTGCTTCCCTAGTCCAAATATGGGTTCGGTAGTCATAAAATAGTGCGTACTGAGTTCTCAGTTAACTGTTATCATAAGATTTATTTTTAAATCCTCAAAAATACTATTAAAACTTTATTAATGCAGTAGATTATTTTTTATCCATCTTAAAAAAAAAAAAAATTCCAATTTTGTTTAGAAATAATATAAATTGTTCTGAAATAATAGATACTCGTGTATTCCTACTGAAATATTGATTTATTTGTGACGAAGTGTAAACAATTCTATGACTTTCTTTTGCATTGAATTATTAGATTAGGAGAGTGTTAAAATATGTCCCCTTCCCCTTGAGTATTGCTTTGGATTGAGCCTACCAGTCAATTATGGCCTGACCTCAATATGACCTTTTGTTTGCAAAAGCCCGTGCTTACGTTTTGTTAGCCAGTAATAGTTATTATTTTTAAAATTTAATGAATCGAAAATCTAATTTTTATTTATTTTTTTTGCGGCGGGAGGGATCTAGTAAAGCAACTGTTTGCATCATCTCTTCTCTTTTTCTTTTCTCGATTTTTTCCTTATGATTTAAAAGTAGAATACTGCTGCCCTATTTCAAATATGTGATCGGCTGTTATAAGATAGTTCGTTGTATAAACAAATTTTTATTGACTTTATCTATGTTTATGAGGATAGTGATATCTATTTGAATTATGTTAAAATTTAAATCCACTCGTTTATTATCTTTTTGCTAAAAATCTGTTTATCAATACTGTACGAATTTTTGATTTGTTCCACCATCACTAGTGATAGACTATGAAGTAGCTATGCAGTAGTGATAAAGGTAGCATTGTATCGAGTACCTGGGGCAACTGGTTCTATTATATTGCCGAGGCTGTGGGTTTGCCTAAGAGGTCAATAGTTGGACCATGGCCATTGTAATTACTTCCTGCCAAACAATAGCTGTCTGATTGGCGGTGTTTGATAGGAAGGTACCTCCAAGCCTTGTGAGGAGCTTGTGATGTATGGAGCGCTAAAAGCTGTTTTGTTCTTGTTTGAACAAAATAAAAATATCGGGTTCATTGTTACCCCTTTCAGTACATTAATGCTATTCAATTTAAACATTATAATAGACAGATTATTAAAAATTAATCAACTAGTTCATACCTTGGTTACATGCGTAGTGATTTTAAGTAGTTTATATTATCGTGTTACGTTTCTTGTTTTCCCTTATTTGCGGGTATAAAAATCTAATGAGATAAGTTTCGGTAGTATATAAAATTCTAGATTTCCTTTTCTGCCGATGCGAAAGCATTCTTTCTATGAGTTTAATTTATGTATTATTATGTGAAAACCTCCAGATTGGATCTGAGTGAATACTATTCATTAAATCATTAATTACATCCGAAATAATTGGTGATGAAGGTTTCTCGTTTTTTTTTTCTACTTGCAAATGTTTTGAAATGATTGAATTGAAAACGATTTTAAATGGGTCATTACATAGGTATGTTTCCAAACTGTCAAACTAATTTGTAAATTTTTAAAATATATTATGTTTTATAAAATAAGTATTTCTCCCAACAGAAAATATTTTATATATTCTTTAATTGAGAAAACCAAAATACTAAAACCATAAGAACATAATATTTGTAATCTATTTTTTGTATAAATATCACTTTAATATTTAAATGAGTGTGCATTAATAGATACATAGATAGACACAGCTTATGCAAATTTCTACTCCTAAAGATATTGAAATAGATTTCTAGTGAATTTCAATGAATTAGTATTTTTTTAAAAAATTAAGTCGTTTTAGCTATGACTAAATGATTTAATAATTACATTAATTTAAAAGATTTATGATACCCAATAAAACATAGAGTGCATCTTAATCCAATTAAAACTAAAATTTGAGGAGATGATTGGGGGGTGGGGTCAGTAAAGATACATGTATAAGTAAAACTTGTTTATTTGTGCCGACGTTTCGACCTAAATTTCAGGGCTGAAAAATTATATAAATACCAAAGCGTTACACTTGTTTGTGTATCTTCCCCTGACCATCTCCTCATATCAATCTACTGTCAACGAATAAATAATAATCTCATTAAAAATTAAAATTATTTTCTTGGCTAGGTGATAATTTTAACACATTATTGTTGTTCAAATTTATATTTAAAAAGATTAAGTAGGATTGGTATACAAGTATAATGCCGTGCAATTATGAACGTCGAATCTGTAATTAAAGGTAAAAATCTCTGTTTTTTTTTTTGTTTTGTTTTTTAAAAGAATGATGTAGCAAATGAAGAAACAATGTTGTTCCTTATGATTATTTATGATTTTATTTTATGGTGTAAATTTCTGCCTTTGTTATAGGATGTTGGCTGTTCGGGTGTTGACCTGTGTATCCTTAGGTATATTGATTCGGCCTATCTCAAGCGTTTGTCATATCCTAAATCAGTGCCTACTCTTGTTTGAAATGTTTAATTTGTTTATTATTAAAAATGCATTTGTATTATTCAAGTGTATCTAATCAGCACTTATACGAATTAATAAGGAATTCCCTATTAAACTTTATTTAGGATTGTTAATGGCTTTTCTGGCACCAGACTATATGTGCTACTGCTTGTTCTCTTTCTGGAAAATATCCTCTGTAGGCCGTACAAATTGGTTATAAATATACAGGTGACTATTTCTCCCTGCCTTTTAGAATATGACTTTCATCGTTCTCCATCTTGCATTCTAAGCTAATATTCCTCGATCACCCTCAGAGTTTCCTCCCCAACCGATGGATCCACTATCCAAAACCATTTTGGTCAGGCAGGTCCTATCTTATCCACGTTACTGATCCCAGAGCGGAAGGCACACCTACCTTCTCTGTCTCCTGGTATCCTGTTTTTATTTATCTACCTTTTGTCTGCCTGGTGGTTTGGGGATGTATTGCTTTCAGAGCATTTTAGAAGGCCACACCTCGTCATTGTCCCAGTGCAGTCTTTGGCAGTGTTGTTCAAAGAAATGTATTCTGGTAGCATATATCGTTCCAGGGACCTCACTGGTCATTCAGAAATTTTATTTTTAGCTATAGTTGTTACAATTATAATTAAGCTAATGTTCGATTTTAAATTTAGTTATAACTTAATAATATTAAAACTTTTTAAAGTTAAATGTATAATTTTTTTTGTTATGTTTTTTTGATCATTCTTTTTTTAGATTATCGTAATTTCATGTTTGGTAGTCGTTTCAGAATCATTATGGGTATTTGTGAAATTGTTCTAAAATAGCTTGGTCTGAAACCCGTTTGAGCAATTAGACATAACTACTTTAAAATCTATCAGTATTATTTATGTCTAGTACTTTTATAATTTCCATTGTAGTGGTAGTGCCTTCAAATAAAAAAATTAAGCTTTCGTTCACAACTTTAAATAAGTATTATCTGGTTATAAATTAAGAAGTATTAATTTAATTTGATTTAATTAACATTGACGAGATATTCCAAACCATCTTAATGTATCTTAACTGTATAAAACTTATTAGTGAATAGTGTTTGGACTATGATTGCTAATTAAGATTAAAGCGAATTTCTACCTAATATACCTCTATTAATCGTCATTCATTTTTAATGAGTTACTTGAACAGGGGTGGCATACTCCTGTCTACATCAAGATCACGTCTCATATTCAGTTAGGTTGTTGTTTCACATTACAAAGAGAGTATAAAACAAAATTAAAATGCAGCAAAACCCAACATAGCAAAATTTTCGGATATGCCACTTATAAATTTTACCGACAATATGTAAGTGATTAGAAACTGAATATTAAAGGAGACTATATATTGAAATAAATATTAAATATTAAACAAAAACAGAAGAGGGATAGGTAAATCAGCAATTTCCTAGGAGGACATGCCTAAGAAAAATAATTAGTAAAAAATGAATGTTAATATGAAATATTATATGATATTTTTTCTGATTTCCATTTTACTTATAACTTCCTTATGGGATTATTGTTTTCATTGTAGTTGTTTAATGTTGTTGCTAGGATATCCAATTAGCGAACAAACTACCTAGATACTGCCAATTCAAACTTTGCTCTTCCCCGGTGGTTTAGTTTAACTATTGTTTCTATCAAATCTCCGCTTCTCCGCTACCTGCTCTTGCTATTGATCTTATCAGTCACTTTTAGGCTGGAGGAAACTGAAATATCTTCAGCAAAGATTGGATATCCAATGAGCAATTTTGTTTTTCTAATCATTTGTTTGTGTTTTAATTAGTAAAACAAGTGTCTTGTCGTCGCGACTCACAGTTTCTTCTCATTCATTAATATGGGTATTCATGATCTTTAGTTTAACATGTCAAAGTGTGTTAAATGGCAAAACTTATGTTAAATGGAGAAATATTTCCTTCTTTTACCATGTTAAAACAATATAACATGTAACATGGTTGAGAGTCTGTTACTAGGTCTGTCAAATGGAGAATGACGTCACGCAACAGATCGGCTTATGTTTGTCACCGTTTTATTTGTTGTCGTGTTTGGTTACTTATTTTGTGTTTTGATTGTGTTAGTATTGTTTTGGATGTTTTTATAACTAATAAAGCAATGGATAACAATAATAATAATTTAATGACAGTTGTCAATTTGCTCATGTTTATTCTGTTCCTCACAAGTTAAAATATCAACAAGGCACTCAGAAGCCAAACTTTTACACAATTTTCACTTTTCACTCAATTTAGGCATGTTGTAATAAATTACTGTAATCAAAACTTGAAAGTAAACAATAACATGAAGTTTTGGAATGAAAGGTTATAAAAAAAGTTGCTCAGGAAATCCGCTAGGAGCTCTTATGCATTTAACATTTAACGTAACTTTAAATAGAGCTGCTCACAATCCTATACTTATAACATTTAACATGGTAAAACATTTTACATTTAACACAACATCATGAATTATAGATGACCTACAACACGAATCAAAACTTCTGCGAGAAATTAAACATCTATGTACAAAGTTATGTTTTTGTCACTATAACACTTCTCAGACCTTTTGAATGATAACTTACCCTCTAAATTTTCCCGTCCTCCTCATTCAGATATTTAAATTAACATAAATAGTGAGTAGTAATGCCAATGTGACATAGGCACCTTATCTTAAATAGATAACTAATGAAGGTATATTGACCGTTCTGTGAAGTGGAACCAGCTGATGTCTAGGCCAATGGAAAAGTGGCTAATGGCAGTCACATCCTGTGAGTGTTATTGGGAAGAATGTGGGCGTATGATGGTCATACTGATCTAGTTAATTTTTAAACACTTCGTGACCAGCAGTTTTACGTCGATAGCAGTGTTCTCAAAGAACATATGAAAGGTTACAGAATTCTGATTTAAAAAATGGTTTTCACTCATTCTGCAGATCCTTTATATCTTAGATTTGTTTATAATCAGAAACAATTAGAATAGATATGTTTAAATGTTCCATGAAAAAAAAACAAAAAACAACCTATAATGCTAAAATAATGGTCTGATAAATAGCACTTCAGTTTTTAACTCCATCTTACTCCAGTTGGTACAATATACAATATTTTAGTGTCCTATTTATGTTTACTCCGGTGCTATGTGGTTTAGATTTTTTTTTTACCTTGACCTACTATAATTCGTCCTTTACCATATTTTATTTAGCAGTCTTTAATATTTCATCGAATATTGTTGACTTGCAGGTCCAACAATCTTTTTTGTACCAGTTTCTCTCGAACATTTTTTTCATTGTTACAGAGAAAAAATTATTTCAATTCATTGATTCAGGATTATTACCTTTGACAGTCTCATTTCTTGTTGTTTCTTTATGTTTGTTGAAGCTTTCGGCCCAGCACCATATTCATCAGTACTTAACCATTTTAGAATAAATTACTATGCCACATCACCACAAAATTAAATTAAAATTTTAAATATATATCAACAAGAAATCATACCTTAGATATTTTTCTCCATATTTCAGGAGAATACCAGGACTTGTACTCATCTTACTAAAACAAGAATTATCGAAATTGAAATTATCTATTATCTGGTTCATCATAAATTTTTATTTTTACTCTGATTCACTATATGATCACCCATGGTGGATAGACTTCATCAACTGTAACAATGCATAATAAGTTAATTGAATCTACCTCTCCCCAGCGCTATATCGCGAACTAAAATGTCTTGACTAACTTTCTCAATTAATAAGTTTCACGAAAAATAACAATGTTTTTATTTCTCAATCATCGTGATGACAACTGACATCGCAAAAACTAGTGAGCCCCGTCTTCAGACACCTGAGTGAATCCAGGTTTCCAATTTCCTGTTTTTATATCCGTTTCCTCATTCCTCTCTTATAATGCAGTATTAGAGATTCTACCCATTCTTGTTACCCCCCTTACACCAAAGCTTATATAACCCAAGCGGCTTAGAAAAAAATCTTGAATTTTGTTATCCGTAATAATGTTTAGGTGTATTGGCTGCTTCTTGTTTTGAGTTGAGGCCTTAGACTTGATGGATTGCTGTAAAAATTGACACTTGAGTCTTCCGACTGGTATCAACTTTGTTTAATATTTTGATAATTTCAAAATCTGTTTCTTATAGACGATTTTTGGAATGGTTTTATAAGGCGGTTGTTATCAGAATTAAGTCTTACTGTGCTCTTAAATAGGTGTTTTAATATTGGTTGATATCATACCTGTATACGATTTATTAATATTTTTGCTAAGCTTATTGTATATTACATTAATTTGATTTTGCATAGGTGTTAAAAAAAAAAATAAGAACCGATGCTTCAAGAAACTGCATTATATTCCAGACAGTTTTGAACTCCATTTTTATATATTTTCTTTATTGTTTAAATTTAGTCCTGTGTTATAAAAATTCCGTGCTATGTGATTGTAAATTTATGTTAACCTAGTTTTAAAGACAAATAATTAATAAACCATTCGTCCAGTGCCATACTTTATTTAGCAGACGTTAATATTTCATTGAATATCATACTGTTGACTTGTAGGATCAGGATCTTTTTTATACCAGTTTCTCATAAAAAATGTTTGTTTCTTAAATAGTTTATTATTATTTAACTGTTATCTTGTGGTTTATTATCTTTTTAATAAATATTTATCTATAACCATGGGGTTATTAAAACAGCTAGATTTTTTTTTTAACAACTGATAATTTACAGTCTCGTGCAAAAGAAACTCCCTAATTAATTGCAATGCTATAACTATTGAACAATTATGAATAATAAAGATAAAATGGTTTATTATTGAAATGTCGGTCGCTACTAAATACATTCCTCCTAGGTTCGCTTGACCTAGCATATGTTGGTCTACTTTCATCAAGTCCCACTCCCCCTGGAAGAGAAAGTACTCGGTAGTGTTTGGTGGACTGGAAAGTTGTCCAGTTCACAATCTGTTCTAATAGGATTGAGTAAGCTGCTAATGAAGACCAATGCGGAGCGGCCTCGGTCGAACCGGGCGTCCTTAGTCCAGATTTCGTACCTCTAAGTGTGTGCAGTGATCTGTTCTCCAGTAATCGGTTCTCCAGTGATCGCTCTTAATGTTTTTATGTGTGCTTTGTGCTAAGTGGATACAACTGGATGAACTATGTTTATTGAAGTAAATCATCTTCTTGGACTGAGAAAATACGAGAATTCTAAAATGTGGTAAGAACTTAAGTTCACAACTGTTAATATAGTTTTCGCATCTTACTTCTTGCTCGTGTCTTTATCAAATTGGTTCGTTCATTTTAATTGCTACGTTCGTTTAATATCTTATTCGTATATATCTGTATGCTCTCCTTGTAAATAATTTGCCTAAACAGCTAGCTCATTTAATATTTTATTTCAGCTGAGGTAGCTTCACTCTTTCTGTGAGTGAATGAGGTGTCGTGGTTTTAATTTCATTTGGAAATTTTAAAGTTACTATTTACAACTTCTTTATCATCCTTAAGCTGTGTAATCTTCCTTCGTTTCTAACAAATTCGTTTTGATTTTAGCACAGATTCTGTAAAAGATATCGTAACTTTTATTTACTTTTTATTTTATTTAGTCATGTCCACCTTCCCCTGCCTTATATGGAATACAGGTGTGCAGCAGCAGTTCGGTGTTACATATCCATCATCAAACTACTGCTGATAAATCAATTTGCAATATAACTTTCATTTTCTTATTATATGTTTAATAAGAGGAAGTATTACGGTCGTTATAAAAAATTTGAACCAATTTTTCAAAAAAATTTTACTTTTTAAAAATTGAGTCTAAATAACCAAGTTTCGCAAAGTGTTCTGTGTATGTTAACAACCTAGCTCAAAAACGAAACATTCTACTAAATTAAAATTACATATTTAAGATAAGCGTATGCCTGAGATATCTCAGGGCCTTTTTTGCAAAAATCAACCCACCGGAAGTGCCTCTTTATATCATCAATTTCACATTTTTTTCACCATATAGCTTAACGATTTTGATCAAAATTGTTATATTAATGTACAATTAAATGTTTGCCTAATAGGGCTTAAACGCCGATTTTCAAATTATCTTAATAAAAAACCAAACATTTATTATTGTTAATTTCAATAACAAATGGGTAAATATTAACTATGAAAGAATTTGATCAGTAACCAATGAAGAAAAATGAAAAATGTATTTTTTTTTTTTTTGGTACGTGTTGATTATTGGGGTATATATTTTTTATTTACCGTTACCATGTCTGTAAAAAAATATCTCATCATTAGGTGTCTATCAGTCAGATAAATTAAATTATTAATTGAGTAAAAATCAATTTAAGTATTTCGACTGGAATGCCTCAGAAATGTTTAATTCTCTGGTTTCTTTTTCTATACTTATTTAACGATGTCGCTTCCCAGAAAGAGGTCCCCCTGCCGTTGGAAAAGCCATTTTTCCAGAAACCTTTTGAGTGAGGTTAGGTAACTGATTGGGTAACGGTGGCCGGCGCACGTATTTCGGCGCTACCATTGTCGGCCTACCCCGTTCCTCTTCGCTCTTCTGATTGATAACACCGCCATTGTTTCCGGTTATCTACCCTGTAGATTGCGCCTCTATAGTGAGGCCAATGTTTAGTAATTTAAAGTTGTGTTCTTGCAGGGTAATAACAATGTAGCAAATGGCTTTGTGCCAAAATATTATATTTTTTCTTTCTTTTAAGACTTTGTTGTCCTTGAATTTTCGACATTAAGCAATGCTAATTGTTAGAGGAAGTAATAGAATTAACCAAATCATGCCCTATGTATTTTCACAGGCTATAACATTTTGTTATAAATAAAAAAATAAAGGCTATAAATATAAATAAAAAAGTTTACATACATTATTGGGGTTTACATTTCATCTATTATTTAAGTATGAAGTACTATTTTAATGAAGGGTACGAAAAAAAGGGTTTACTCTGATTGGATTTCATTTTACTACTTTTTGTTTTATGATCTTCTTTGAGAGATAGTGACATGTCGTATATCGACCGATGTACTCGCTGTGAGTGTTTGTTGTAAAGGTTTGATTGGTAAGGCTGCCTTTGGGTGGAGAGGGAGAATTTCATTTCGTTGTCCAATTCTAGCCAGTTTTTTAATGTCGCTCGATTTAATTAATTTTTTAACTGAAGTCTCCCCTACCCGTTTGACAAATGTTTGATGTGTCAGATAAGACCTTATAAAAATGTTTATACGAATAATTTACAAACTACCAGGTATGCATATACCTACCTGTATGTATGTATTTAATTATTTATTTCGTCAGGGGGGTCTGAAAAAAAAAATTATACGAATAATGATTTCAATTGATAAAGATTCAGAGCTTTTGCTAGTATTTCTACGCGAAAAATTAACAATGAAGCAAGCCATCGAAAAACGCAGGGGAACCGAAAAAGGTAATTTTATCTGCACAAATAAAAGTTATGAGAGTTGATCCTCAGCTGGAGACTAGAGGTCAAATAAGCAGTTCAAACCTTTTTAATGGTCTAACTACTGATCCAGTCCAAGTCAGTAACAGCAATCGTGGTAACAACAGTTAAGGAAGATTGCTCATTGACCGTCTGTATTAATAAATGGAATATGGTCCGGGTGCGGGAAAAAAAAACTCAAATAGTTACAACTATTTTAATGAGCCAACGTTTCGTCCCACGTTGCAGGGCTTCGTCAGGGTTAAAAAATACATAAACACTTAACATAAGTAAACAAGTAAATGGAAAATGACAAGAGTATACAATGAAACGTAAAGTAAATAAGAAAAATATAAGGTATATAAATAATAAATGAAAACGGAAATAGTAACAGATAATAAGAAGAAATGTAAAAGAAAGTACTAACTAAGAGATGAAAAGGGGAATATGAATAAAATCAAGAAAAAATGAACGAGACAAAATTGATACCTGTTTTGATAAAAGTCCATGTCAGAGTGAACTGTTTCTATTTGGAGGAGTGGGGATGGTATCTAAGTACGCCACATTTAAAAATAATTTTAAAGTAAACAGTGTACAGTGATTTAAACAATAAATAATAATATAATGATAATATACATAATAGAAAAAAAAATAAAATGTACACGGATAGAAAACTAAGAAGAAATAAAGTAAAATAATTGGGATACAATACATATAAATGATACAGAAAGATAATATACCAAATGAATAGGGATACAGCGGTATGTAAAATATATAATTGAAAAATATATAATAGAAAAATTAATACTAAAGTAATTAATGTAATTCTGTCTCGTTTATTTTCTTTTTTTTTTCTAGATTTTATTCTTATCTCCCTTTTCATCTCTTAGTTTGTACTTTCTTTTATACTTCTTCTTTTTATCTGTTACTATTTCTGATTTCATTTATTGTTTATATACCTTTTATTTTTCTTATTTATTTTACGTTTCATTGTATACCCTTGTAATTTTCTATTTACTTTTTTACTTATGTTAAGTGTTTATCTTTTTTAGACCTGACGAAGCCCTGCAACGTGGGGCGAAACGTTGGCTCATTTAAATAGTTGTCACTATTCGATTTTTTTTTACTGCACACTCGGACTATATTCCATTTTTTAACAACATTTCAGTTTTAATACAGAAGTATTAAATATATATGGGTATATATATATTCGTAACGAATTAGTGTTAATAATGGTTGAGATAATTCTTAAAAATACCAATAACCTTTCTATTTCGTTCTCATCAATTGCTCTTTTGTTATTAAAATTATTTCAAAGCTTTGTTTTTTCTCAGCCTAATTTTTAAATTTCTGAGCCTAATTCGAAGAAAGTCCGCGCTCGTTATTAATGAAGTTTATTTTTAAAAATTTCAAAAAATTGTCTGATAATCGTTAAAAAAATGATATATTTTCTGTTGAACTTTTTATTCAAAAAATAAGTTAAAAATATACATATAAATAATGATTGATAGTCAAAGTGAACGTGTGAAAGTATATATGAAAGGACTTACTTAATAGGTATCACTATTCGTTTTATAAATTAATATATTTAATCTAATTAATTAATATTTCATTGGAAATAATATTCAGTATAAACAGTTTGTGAATATTTAATACTTTAAATAATATAAGAATAAGTGCAGAAGCACGGTGCCTGCTGGCTGGAATATTTTTCTTGTGTGACTGTTTAACAATATTTTTCTTCCTTGAAATGCCTTTCTTTATTTTTTTTTAATAGGTATCGATCATCACTGTTTTCTTTACTATTTTTCTTGATGGGTATAAATTATTTTACTTATATGAATTAAAATTATACAAATAAAAAAAAGCATGAATTTGCTGTCATTAAAAAAAAAAATTATTAGTTGAATCAATCTAGGGGTCGATTCAGAGACAAAAAAAAACAACGGTATTTCAAGGAAGACCGATCTCCCTAGAAAAATATTCGAGCCATAGTGCACCCCACTTATTCACATTATTTAAAAAATACATATATTCAATGACAACTGCTATTATTCCATAAATATATTTTATACTATGTAAATCTATTATCGAAAACGTTGTTTTAAATAATTGTTCCGTTATAAACTGGGTTAACAGCAGTTTCACTGTGATTGTTGAACGGAAAAGACTTGTTCCAGAAACAGCTACCCCAATTCGAACTCTTTTAGTGTGGGAGAATGGTCTTTAACGGATATAGGACAATGAGAAACAAATTTTCGAACAGATACGATTTTTTACTGAGACCTAAATGAGAAGTGGGTTGAGAGAGCCTTATATGTAGATCGATATCACTCTTTAAGAATTTATTATTAACAGAATAAATAATAGACTCAGGGTAATAAAGCATAATAATGGTTGAATGATAAGCAATGAACAATTTTCATAAGTTAATGAACACAAAATGAATCTTTTTGAGTTGTTCAATTATAAATTAATTTAATGAAGGAAGAAATTAGTTCTGGTACTGAAAGTAATGTAAATTTTCCCCCTTGCCGTGTTCCCTAATTGCATGTTTATTTTGTTTGCGGCTTTGTTATGAACTAAATCTCATCATGGCTTATAACTGCCATGTTCTGCATATGCTTCAATATCCCTAATGGAACTATCTATAAATAGATCTCTTTTGGGAATAGGGATTTCGGGGCTGAGTTTTAATATGGCGATGAATAATGCAATTTCAGATATGGTGTTCCACTATTAGTTGCTGCAAGAATCGATGGAATATATTAGTAATGGCTTTGTTACATATATATATATTAGAATGTGAAACAAACACAATACAATATGCAATGCATATTTCTTACACAGCTCATTGGCATATTTTTTTTTTTTTAACAAAAATGGCATCATGTATACACGGTGTCTCAAAATAAATTCTGAACCACCTAACCTACAATTGTTTTTAATCTTGATTGGATTTTGATCGGTGACAATGGCATTTAGTTTTTCTTTTAATGGTATTGTAAATTTTCTAAGCTTCTGCAGTTTTGAATGTGTTTTTTTTTCCTTCCTGGTTTTAATATCAAATACGATTTTATGACAAATATATATTGGACAATTTGGCCCAATTCGTCTTAAAGAAGAAAATCGCTAATATATCAAACAATATATTACTGTTGTTGACGGTTGGCGGACTAAATTGTTTTCAAATTTAATACCCCATTAGGACCCGTCACTATAATGCAGACATTTATTTATTGAGATGTCATCATCATGTCAGCCATTTAGTCTCCCCAGCTTGTTCAGTTAACTAATTAATGATGACGGATTCTTGTGGGAAATTAAATTCTAAAACATTTTTTTTTTCGTTATAAATTTATATTACAAACATTTTTTTAAAAATGTATTTTAGAAATCAGCTATGTATTTAAAGTGTCGTGTGTTTTCCTTTCGTTTTTAAATTGTATTATCGATTATAAAAATTTAAAACCATCGATTTAATATTTTATTATCTATCTATCTATTTATACTATTCCTTTGTCTTTCCATCGATTAGACGTATTAATCATATATCTACTCTTTGTAGGTATTTAGTTAGAGATTGTGGACAAATTAAAATGCCGACTTCCTTAAATTTGTGTAGTCCTTATAAATTTAATATTCATGGAATTTTAACATCTTTTTAAAAAAACAAAAATGTTGGTATGTTGTAAGTAGGAAGCTGACTGAATACGCTCTCTGTCGGTAGCGAAGAGGCAATAACTACCCACACTCCCCAGGGGTTGGCTAATTCCTGGTTCTCTACCCCTTATTCAGTATATATGTGTTCCTTCTGCCTTCTTAGCGGTATCCCAAGGTTTCCTTATACGTATTTGTTTCTTCTTTGTATTATTATCAGGTTTTGAAATAAACTAGATTCAGTTAATGAATGATTGAAATGAATAAAGATAATATTTGACTCACTCGTTTTTATTTAAACTAATTGAAATTAACCATTCAATGCAAGAGAGTTATTGATTAAATAAATTTCTCTCTGTAACAAATTTCCTTTTTAAAAACAGAACTAAGAAAGTTTTGTAATAAATAAGGTTATTGGAAATAATCTTATCCTAGGAATTAATCAAGAGGACTTTAAAAATTTAGAGAAAATATTTATAATAAAATATGTAAGATGTTCAAAGTATGTAAGTATATTGGTTGATTATGTTACTGAAACAGAAATAAAATGATAGCAACTGTGTATAACTGGCTGATAGTTAAAGATTGAGAGAAACCTTTGTACGTATCCATACTTACATAAACAGTATATCAGCCTGTATAGACAAGGTAGAGAGGGGGGGATGTTGAGGCTCGTTCATGCTTGCTAGGGACCGGTGCACCGGCCAACATTCAATGGCCCTAATAAATCTTCTACCCATTCTGGTTATAAGAAGGGTTGTTGAGCTTGAGGAAAATTATTTGGTATGTATAGAAAAATGGAGTAAACCCACTCGTGGTAACAAACATCTCTTACTAAGAATGTGCTAGTTTCTTATATTTTAATTAATCTTATTAATTTTCTTTATTATTGTAATGATCATTTTAACAATTTTTTTTAATCATATAACGTATATGTGGCCTAGAACGAGGACCAATGCACAAATTATTAACTCAAGAAAATCAATCTCACAAAAGCTAATCCCGATATTCAAATTCAGACACTACTTCTAACTTTTTCTCCGAAAAATATTTCTATAAAAAAATTTTTTTTTTCTTACAATTTATTTCTGAAAGAGCAGAAAACGATCATTAAAAAATAATTGTTTTCAAATCTTCAAAAGCAATTAAATTATGTGGGCCGGCCAAGTAGTAAAGGGGAATGGAAGTATTCCTCACGAAAATCAATATTATTTTCTTTCAGTTTTATTTATCCTATTAATTTCTTTTATCAGATTGTATTTTTGTATTTCTCTATTTATTTCGTATTTCCCTAAAAAAATTTTTTGATCACAGAGTAAAAAATATTCTTTTTAATAATAATAATTTATATATTTTGTTATGCTTTATTTACCAATTATATAATATATCTTTTTAATAAATGTTTTAGTGGAAGCCTTAGTCGTTGCAGGAACATTAGTTTTCCCTCTTTGATATATTGCCTATTTCAAACAAAAAAAAAATCGCTTTGATGAAGGTGCGATTTGATTTATATCCTCGCTACCTCAATTGACCACTGCTCGAATTTCGACGAAGGCAGGATACGATGAGGTCAATATAAATTTAATAAAGAGCTGTTACAGGGGAAAGGTTTTATATTTCGCCCCAGGTGACCTGTCCAATGGAACCATTATCTTTTTTATTTTTATCTTTATTTCTACCTATAGATTGTTTAAACATTAACTGATTACGATCTGTATTCAGTAATAATTTAAATTATTGTTCAGTTAACAAATAAATTGAACTGTTGCTTTTTGCTGCCAATCGTTAATATCTCTCCCAAGGTGTACTAAGCTAGGCTAGACTCGTTATCGCCTATTGGATCATCATTGATCACTTATATACTCCTTAAATAATTTCTCAATGCTTTATTTGATGTTACAGTTAGATAAATTGTCTTTATTCACATTTTTAGACATCACTTGACATGAATAGTACTATTGTTGTACAGAATTTCGTTTCATACTAAAACTTATTATTCGATATAGATTATGCATACATTTATTTTAACAATTTCAAACCGTGAATTCTAGCTAAAGATTTTGAGGAAATAAAGTAAATTCAAAATTTATGTTTAACATATTCATATTCACATCACATATTAGTGATTTTTTTTTTTCAAAACTCTGTTTTTAAGATATTATTAACTAAGTTGCGGGACCTTCCATTCCGTTGTCTTATGCTTGACTGGATAAATTATGAGGAAGCCCAAAACACTACGAACTGTAAATAACCACCAATTGAACCAGCGATAACATTTCTGAGAATTATGGGAGACTTCAATTTAACGTTAATTTGAAGTAGTACCGGAATCTGTGTCACCCATCTTGTTAAAAAAAAATCTAAACTGCTCTTTGCAATTAACATGAAAGGTTTATAACTCTTCCCCAATTTCCAAATATTTTTTAAAAAATAATTCCTAAAATAGCTGAAAGTTTGTAAATATGTCTTAGTAACATTCCTGAATTTTTCAGTTTTTATTATATACATACCCAAATGCAGATTTTTTTGTCCCTAAAATGTTAAATTGGCTATTAGTAACACTCGATTTTGCAAGCCTTATTATTTTTTCTTAAGTATTATTGTATTATTTTTGTTTTCGAAAAATTAACCATTTTTTCCAAAAATAAGCATGAAAAACCAATAACAAGAAATGTATCTAGCAGAAATTTTGTAACTCTTGTACATTGCTTTTTGGTTAATATTTTACAGTATTAATATTGTAGTGCTATTATTATTATTTATTTACTAATTTTATTTTATTTTTTTAGGTAAGTACTTGCTTTTATTCGTAGAAAATGAAGATTTGTAAGTGTTAATTATTTATATAATGTATTTATTATTTATTTATAATAATTAAAATTCCTATGTG
The DNA here is from genome assembly GCF_000696795.3 of Halyomorpha halys. Classification (NCBI taxonomy): domain Eukaryota; kingdom Metazoa; phylum Arthropoda; class Insecta; order Hemiptera; family Pentatomidae; genus Halyomorpha; species Halyomorpha halys. The sequence goes on from NW_027113995.1 coordinate 195,096, forward strand.
CTGTTTCTAGTTTTAAAGTACTAATTTCTTGCAAAAAATAAATGTATTGCCATTGAGTGTGGTTCGATATAGTATATTTGATGCCTACGTTGTTTTTATAGCATAATGACTTTTGTACATTAAAGTTGCTTACCTACTTTTCATGCAAAACAATGATATTTTTATATACATTGTACAATATTCCATCGCCTAATGCAGCCTTCTCTTCATCATTTAACAAATAACATATAGTAGCTCGTAAAGTTAAGTTTGAATGTATGGTTGGTTCAAAGACACTGAAACATTCAGTAGCTGGTATTCATCAAATCATTAGTTCTCTCATAACAGTTTTTCAAAATTTCTGAAACAGTTCGATTCCATCGTATTTATATCACAAAAATGCTTTTAGATTTATAACCGTTTGTGCTAGAACGATGTTCATTTTATACTTTCATGATATGTAGTATGAAAACTTAGAGATCATACATAATTTTTACTTATTTTTGAAAATCTCAGAAACACCATTTTAGATTTTTTTTTTCAAAGGTATTTTATTCCGCCTTATATGTGTAAGATGCACACCAAATTGATCACGAGTAAATAAAATTTAAATGTTAAGTATGAATATAATAAGAAAGTCACCTAATTTTCAATTTAAATTTAGTCTATTCTTGGAAAAAAACTATTTAGAACAAATTGTGTTCTTAGTAATAATAAAAATGAACATGCCATTTGTCATTCGAGTTCCAACTATTTGAGAAATAATTAAAATTACGAGTTTGCTATAGATAGCAGACAATACTCTCTAAATAAGAAATGTAAGTCATCACGCCTGCTTAAAACTAAAAAAAAGTGTTACTTGTAATAATGTTACTCAATAAAAACTATAAATAATTATATCTAGTAAAATAAGTTGTTGTTTTTTCTCGCTATAATAATATCTTTTGTCAATTATCAATTTTACATCTTACCAAGATAATGCGCTTTATATTATTTAATTAATATTTTATCTAAGAATAGCAAAAACTTTAACTGGAAATTAGGTTATTCTTTCTTGTTATTTGTTAAATTGTAGCTCCAGCTTAGACACTAAAATTTTACTTACTCCTCATCATTTCCTCATCTTCATATTTGGCTAGTATCTAAACAATATAAGCCGCCTAACAACATAGAAAATCTTTCATTTTTAATTAAAATTTAAGAGATGACGTTTTCAAAATTCAAAATTTTGAAACAAGTAAAAACAACCTCTTAGAGATTATTTATTATGTTACATAACTAATGAAAGCGCAAGTAATGAGCTTCCATGACGTTCTTCCTTATAAATGGTCATAAATCTACGGTTATTTTGTGATTCAGAAAATAGTCAAATTAGGCTGTTTTGGTAATTTTTAAAAATCGTATAAAAAAGTTTAATAGATATTACTATTATACATAAAACATAAAAATCTATGGATATGGAAGGGGTTCAGGCTTCTAGCTATTTCATATGGAGTAACCCTCTTTCTTTATGATGTATTCTGGCCGGTCGACCATAATTCTTAGATAGTAAAACATGTTTCTGATTGCTCTTCTTCCTGCAGACAAACTTGAAAGTTCTACTAGTCTCTAAATATGTCTCGAAAATAATTTCAATTTTTTATGATATTTATCTACTGTTGATATGAATTATAAAACAAAATAAAATAAAATCGAAAACTCAATATCGTTCAATCAGCAAGTTAGTTTTAAACAAATGAATTTGCTTGTTAGTGAAAGAAGAAATAAAAGATACGATAAAAAGAAGCCTGCTTTATCGTTTGGTGTGCTTCTTCAGCTGATGAGTAGCTTAAGAAGTAAGGGCTTGGATTTATGACAAAAAGATAGAATAGAATCAGCTAAGGGGAAGTGATTACCAAGAGTGGAAGAAAAGGATTCCTAATTCGTTTAAATCCCGCTTCTGCCAACAATTTTATTTAACTTAGAACCTAATCTGTATATTTCTTCTCCTTCTGTCCTTTCAAGTATTTCGGAATCAGCAATCAAATTTTCTCTTCGTGATGTATTTGCTGAAAAGAAGCGCTGCGCGTCATGAATATTTCATAAAGGATTGTCATCATTCTCCTATTCTTTCGGAATATAGGTTCTTGTTTTTTTGTCATTTCTGTTTCCTGATGACTACATAATTTGATATTCAAAACTATTACAATCTTGATGAAATGAAGAAAAACGAAAATATAATATCTACTTTTAGATGAAGTAAAAATAATATTGAAATAGTTGAAATAAATAAATTAAATAAAATTGAAATGTTTCAATGGTTATTTATTTTTCCTTTTTCTTTACAAAAAAATGTATTTTTAACTAGAGACTATCTGTGTACATCAAATAGGTATTTTTTCGTGCCAGAAAATATTCTTCTATTAATAATGCCGTATGCTCAGTTTCCCGATTTTGGAGAACTAATATTCAGCCATATGAAGGAATAGTTAATGTTCATTACTGGTTGTTCTTTGATGTTGGTGTAAACAGAATTCATAAGCATTGCTGAGGAGTGAATTTACGTGTTTCTGAAACTGCTCTCTTCTGAGAACACTGATGTATTAGGTGAACCCATGCCATTCCTCTTGGTGATTTGTTAGCGGTGCCAGCCGCTACCACCATGCAACCTGATGTCAAGTGTAGTTCTGGTTGCTGTTCTATAGTTCAGGGTTCAACGTGGATATATTCAACAGCATTATCACTATAGCGTAGCCCATGTTATCGCAATGTTGAGGTTTGTTTAAATAAGTAAATTAACAAAAAAGTCTTACTTTACACCTTGTTAAAATATGTATATACCGTTATGTATATATTATAACCGGGCTATATATTTCTGTAACCACTCATTTTCTGACTTATTGATCGCTGTATCGCAAAAACGTCATACATAGCTGAAATTATTAAGGGGTAGTACTCATTTTATTGCTATGTGCAATTAAAAAAAAAATTGTAAAACGAAGAGAGAGAGAGTACGTGACTAAACCTTACCTGAGTAAAAAAAAAAATTGATAACATTTTTATAGTCTTTTCTTTAAAATAATTACCATTTGAACTACATTGTAATCTCGGTGATCCGACTAATTGCTGCAGCTGGAATTTCATATTACAGAAAGTATTAGGAAAAATGGTGTAAAAAAACAAAAAAAAAAAACTGAAAAAATGTATATTACTGTTTCTATTTATTCTATTTTCAAAAATGTTATTAAAAAAAATTGTTTTCTTTTACATCCCCAGTTATGCTAAGTGATGATTTAATTTGTTAAAACTGTAAGAACAATCTTACAGTATGAACAATCATTTATAAATAAAACAAAGTATAAATTTAAGAAAATATATTCTTAGTATTGATTTATTCAATACAATTTAAAAAAAAAAAAATGAATTCACCAATAAAATTTGTACTATACATATTTCTATTAGTAATTAAATTAATTTTACTATTTATGCCTTAAAAATTAAAAGTCCAGTGCAATTTACCATATATTTTGAATTTGGTTGATATGAGATTAATTTAAAAATACAAAGTTCTTTCCTCCCTTTGGTGATAAGGATGCAATATAGATGAGCAAAAATACTACTTTTAATATATATATGATTGTTATTATCATCTCTCGTTGAGTGGTGCAACATAGTTAATGAAAATAAAAAAGTTTTTTTATCGCTAGGTGTGTATAAAAAACTCAAAGCATATGTGTGGGTTATTGAAATCGTAACCACTGGGGCGTTCATTTGAAGTATAGTGACATGGACTAGTAAAGCAATGTTTATTTAAATTACAAAGATTTAATTTACAAGTGCCATGTTTCATGATGTATTACTATTTTAATAAATAATATTAATATTGTAATAAACCACTATCAAATATCTAGTTAGTACTAGGTACAATTTCCCTGATTGATACTTATTTATTCTCTAACTCCTATAATAATCGTCCCCATCATGAAACAAAAAGTACTTCTTGATTTGTATACTTGTATTTATGGGCTACACTATCTATTAGGCTTTTCTATAAAACTAGTTCCTGGTCTTCGTCCTTAAGTTAATGATCACTACTTGTTACTTATCTACTAATTAATTCTGCTGAATAAAACAAATAAATACGAACAGTGAGTTAGCGTTGATGTAGATATACTCTTACAAAGGCTCCTGAGGCACAATGGCCTATATACCAAACTCCTAAAAAGAAGGGAAGGGTGTTCGAGGTCCAAGGGCTGCCCTTGTTAGACCGCTCTGTAATTAGACAGTCACTAGTCGAGGGTCTCTTGTCATGGTTTGTTTATTTTTAGCTTCTTGACACTTGTGACAAATTAGCAAATCATTAACTAACAATCTATCAAAATGACTGGATAATTAATGTCAAATGATTTGAATACAAACAGATTCACTTATGACATTTTGTAAGAAATAAATAAAATAAACTATTCTTCTTTTAATCTGAAAAGCTATAAAATGTGACGATATATATATTTTTTATTTAAATGCCTTATTAATGTACTATTGTGCTTAGTCGTTTTATGTATGACTTATAAATAAATTCCGTAGTACGAATGTTTCTTCATTTTACAATATTATATGGGCGACAGTCTATGAAGGTCTAAGTCCTCACGCGATGTATTAGGAAATACATCGCGGGTTTCTTGACGTGTTTTTTCATAGGGTGGGTTCGTCACTCCCATGCCTATTTTTTGTGAGTGCCACCCATTGGCTAACGGGCCTCACAAATACCCGGGGAGGGAGGTTGTGAGTGAGTTTTGTAATATGTTATGCTTGAAAACAGCTGGGTGTGACCGGGACTCAATCTGGCAACCTTTGGATTAGTCGACTGGTGCGTTGCCACGCTGCTACCGCTGCCCCCATTCAAAAAACATATACTCATATATAATATTCAATATTAGGCATTGGTAAGAAATTACAGTATTCTCTGTTAAACTTATTCTGTCTCAAGTGTCTCATTCCTTATAAAACTTTTAAAACTGTAACTGAAAATATTAAAATCTATCAGAAAAAAATTTTATTTTTCCTTAGTCTTATTTGTCGTTGCCAAAACTATATTTTTTATATATTTTTTTTAAGCGAAAAATTTTCAACATAGGTGCACAGATTGTTGTAGACACTGTAACAACAGAATTACACAGTAGTTTCATTACTACAGACATGTTTATAATAATAACAAGGGGTAATAGTTGTGATGCAAATAGTAACCTTAACCAAACTAAAGTCGATAACTGAAAAAATAGTTTCCTACATTCCGCCACCCACTGATCTCAGGCCACTTGATCAAAACTAAAACAATCCTCCCATATGAACACTTCCGGGAAGTATCACTCTTAGTACTATTCAGAGTGATGCTTAGAATTAGTTTGACCCAACACAATCTTCCCATCTATATCTCGGCGAACACCTCCGATATCTACTTTTCGTGGTATAATGACTTTGTTACATGTTGTAGATATCGTAATGGGAAAAAAAACTAAAACATCGCCGTAACATCACATTTTGTACTTTATCATGTTCTATTGAATTATTTAACTGTTAAGTTTAAAAAAAATATTTCAACTAATAATTGGCTTATTCATGTATTACAATTGTTATATATTTGTACTTGGAATGCCCTAAAAGTGCCAGCACGTGCTCAAACATACTTGAGTGTTTGTAGCTACCGTAGGGGGCTTTTGAGTTTATCTTAACCGTCTGATACTGTGTTGTACTAACAATAACACAGTTTTGGGAAGTCCCATGGTGTTTCCCTTAAGGTATCTACATTACGCGTGCTTCCCCGAGTTGTTCAGCTGTTTAACCAGCATTAAAAGCATGATAAATGTTTAAATATTTCATATTAGTTTTAAAAAAAAAAAAATAACTGTTATCATTATTGTATTTCCGGACTTCTTTATTTACTTTTTTGTATTCGCTATTTGACCAGTATCGACAAATTTTATAATTACTTAATTTTTTATACAAAGCTCAGACACCATGATATAAAAAATAAATCGTTGTTTAGAACCATTGAAAGTCGAATAACAATGATAAACTTATACCTTATGTATGATAAATATTTCAATGAATGGTGCTATTGTATTGAAGATCAAAAAATTATATTAAAAAAATTAATATCCTATAACGGCTATAGGAAGAAAGACAGGGTCAGTTAAAAGCCCGGCATTAATATGAAGTCCATTCGGAGAAGAATTTTTATTCATCTTTTACTAATGATCAGCCTTCCTCATCCAACCGTAAAAAACCCATTCGAGGTCCCTTTTTAAATTTAAAGCGGCAGTTTTGGAGATAAACTTTGAAATCTAAAAGGTGAAACCTGATGTAAAATTTCAACATCTATAGGAAACCTAATTATTAATTATTTATATTCATAAATATTCCTCACCCCATCCAAGTTGTAAACATGTAGCTTAATCGATGATGATTCGAGACAAGATCATTTAATTTATTTCATCAATTTGTTTATCCTTATTATTGTTTAATTAAATATGATGCATGGGACGTAGGGGAAGTTTCACACACAGTTTCAGACGTACGCTAAGACCATATATCCGCAACAATGTAACTAAAGACGATTATATTCAATGATCATTTCACTTAAAATCTTATAAATCTCATTCCCAGTTAATTGTTTTAATGTAATAGTATAAATCATACTTCGCTACTGGGAATCGTAATTGTGAACCGTTGTAGCCGAATGAGCTTAGATGACGGCGATGATTAAACAGCTTGAGGGGTTTGGGCTGAAGTTACGTTTAATCAGATATACTTGGATAGGATCGATCATTCCTATTCCACCTGAACAGACTAGATCAGGATGTCAAGATGTGGTTGTCCTTGACAGGTCCTATGTAGTACCTACTTGTGCTAGGATTCGTGTGATCTTTGATGAGATTAACAGATTTTAGCAGTTTTTGTTTTTATTAACTACTTTGGAGATGAAGAGAATGAGAAAACGTATGCGTCATTTTAATTTGGAATCGAATCCTTTCAATTTTGCATCTTGAAAATGGCTTTTAACTATTAGCTTCCATTTTGTTAAATCGAGGACTATATAGTATTTTTTTTATATGTCTTTTCACTAGGTGTTCCCACATAGCACGAAAGTAGAACTATCAGAGGCAGAATCTTACTCACGCTGATAATCAGACTTGAGATATTTTCGCCTTTGTGCGCAGAGCTGGAGTAGTATCATCCTTAGATCAATTCCCGGTCATTAGGCCATAGGGCCACAGGGCAGATGTCTGCGACACAGTACTTCATTTAATATTAATTTAAAAACTCTACAAACTATTTTTTATCAGTCCAATTTTTTATTTGCTGTAAATAACAACTCAACGTGGATGTTCTCGTCATTAATGACAGTTACTGCTACTAAAATATGCTATAAAATTATGTTTTTTTCAATGCTTCTGAATCTAAACCCTTTTTATACGACAAAACAATCTCAAATTAGAAAGAAGTATTTAAAACTTACTAAAAGTCATATTTTGGATTAATTAAATTTACACAATTCCTTCTGTATGTTTAGTAAATTATGTTTGCTACCTGTACGTGCCCAATGTAATCTCATTTGGCCTGGAAGGAAGCTAAGTTAGCTGTGACAACTGCCAGCTTGCGGGGAGCCAAGTTTGTTCAAATCTCTTAATAACGACTGGCACAGGTCTCTGTAGTATTTACACTTTTCCTTCCTTTTCTAGCCTGCGCTACTATCTCCTGGAATGAGCAGTGAATATCAAAGTTTATAGGGCAAATATTCTTGTAAGATAGCGGCTTTATGTGAGCCGTAAAGGTATGGGGTTTATTCTTGGCGTGTTCTGAATATTTTACTTTTTTATTTTTCTTTGGATTACCTTTGCAAGTGAGTTTCTCGAAATGATCTTTAGGATTAAGAGACGCCTGTGGAAGCCTTTATAATGTATCACTTTTTTTAAATTTTAGAAATGGAATTGTTAAATGTCATACTTTTATTCTGTGCAATCCATCTTATTCTCACTGGAACTCCTTGGGATAAATGCTAAAGACTGATAATTTTTCATGTTTTTAAAATTTACGGTAGGACTTCACAAATGCTCCATGGAGAAGTCAGTTGTTTATACATTATTGTTTGATAATGGTTTCATCTCAGATTCTGCTACCCGCTCTTGTTTGTATATAATGGTTTCTGCCCAAAACCTCCTATGCGCTGTGTTGGTAGATAATTGTCACTGCCCAGTCTGTCCTATGCGCTGTGTTGGTTGATAATTGTCAGTGTCCAGTCTGTCCTATGCGCTGTGTTGGTTGATAATTGTCACTGCCCAGTCTGTCCTATGCGCTGTTGTTTGTATATTATGAATGATTTCTGCATAGTCTCTCCTATCTGCTGTTTATAAATAATCGTATCTGTCCAGTCTCTCCTACCCGCTGTCGTTTCAAAATTTGTTACGAGGTAGAACTATCTTAATAATAGGTTCAGATTTTTATAACTCCTTTTTTCAAATTCAGATCTTTAATAATGTTGATGCCTTATAGCCTTAATAATATAAAGTCATGGTCTACCAGAATTTTATAATTGTTAACTAATTTATTTTATTTGCCTAATAGCTGAATTCTAAAATCAACAAGGTACTGATCAATGATAATTTAAAAATGTATTAATACAAATACCAAGAGCCAGTTTCATGAAGGCAAGTAGTATTACTTCGTAAATAGAAGTGTACTAACTTTTAAGTACAAGCACTAATACTTTTTGTTTTTATAATGGAAACGACGATTAGTGATATTTTAAAAATAAAAAAAAACAGTATCGGTCATTGTACAAGACAGCGAAATTGTGTCAAGTGTTAACAACAAAACCGATAGTATTAGTCTATTTTATATTATGAAATATGTCCTGGCAAGTTTTGTGTAATTTATAAAGAGGAATCAAGTTTTTCTGCGAGGGTACCGGCATATCCTGTAGCCATTATCTCCCGTCCTAACGAAAATGCACTTTCTCCCTGACTCGCCGATGTTCCTACTTTCACTTATCTTGGTTTTATACAGAGAGGGATCTCTATTTTTTTTTTAGCCCTGCTATTCACTTAAATAAAATAAATAGTAAGATTTATCTAAATTTCCATCAATCTACTCTATGATGTATTCTAGATAATTTGCAATTTGATAATATACAAATATAAAAAAGACCTATTTCCAGAAATTAATTACCCAATTGGTAATTTAATAAAACCCTTCGGGAAAAAAGTATATATATGTATACTGTATTTTTTCAGTTTATACAGTAAACAGATTATTTTAACAATATAATTTTACTTAATATAATATTTTCAGACCTCTTGACACATTCTGATATTTACTTTATATCGGTGGTTAGGGCTATGGCAAATTCGGCGTTGTTAGTATGATTTCCTTTTTTATTATATATCGTATGTCTCTAATTCTTAATGAATAACACTCCGTTCGGGACTTTAACATTGCTCCATCTAAAACAGTTTTTATTACTCCATCATTATGAAATTATTAAAATGAGATATTGCTCTTCCAAACCGCTGCTCGTAATATTTTCGGGAAAAAATAAACGAGTTTTAAAAGAAAAAACCTCCTTTCTTAGTAAACGTTTATAAAACACAATATGGCGTCTTAGAAAATTGAATTAAAATTTTCTAATTAAAAATTATTATTTGATCACCATAACCCTCATTAACTATTGATGACATAGTGTTTGTTTTGTTTGATAAGACTGTGTAGCCATGACTTAATTCATTTTTTTCAGTAGTTATTTGTCACTGGGGACCGAACAATTCAATTCTGTTGTATAATCTTTTGTTACGAGACCAGAGACTATAGGTAAATCAGGTTGGGAAAGACAATTTCCGTTAATAGATTTAATAAATTATAGGCAATTATAAGTTTTTACGCTTGACAGGAATTAGAGGATTTTCTATGGTTATGACAGAAACGGATTAATGCGTATAATTTGAATTGTTACGATACAAAGGTTTTAATGAAACCGAAATAAATACGTTACTCAATGAGTATATATAATAGTGTCGCTTCCAAATTATTATTAAATGCGTCGTTATCACGTTATAACAAATATTATTATTTTTTTAAATGCTAGGATTGGAGTAGAATCCATCCTGATATTGAAACCCTACGTAGGCAATTGACAGTTGGACTGTATATCGGACAGTTTTATTGCAGCGCCCGCTGCGTTCTCGACCCTGAAATGTGCTTTTAGCTTTTATGCCAATTAATTTCTGTTACTACTCCATGGTCATGCGGTTACTGCAACTGACGGCAGGTATCCCATCAGTTAAATGAAAAATTAAAACAGTTCTGTTGTTTTAAAAAATATTAGTTGCAAAATTAACTATAAATTGTTAATACATGATGTAGAAATTCAAATAGGTTCATATTGTACAAGAGCCCAGGAGGAAAAAAAGGCAGTTATTTCACCCCAATTTTTAATACCTATATGAAAGCTATGTATAATTACTAGTCAAAATTAACGAGTATGTCAGGCATAGGTAGAAGGAATAAAAAATGGCGGCTGTTTCAAAACGTTAAAAATAAGTAATTTTTCATTCAGAGCTCTATATCTTTAAAACAACCAACAAAAATTGAAAATCTTAGAGACATCATTTAAAGTAGAGTAAATTTTCTAAAATATAAGCCCTAATAGAGCTATTTACGTTTAATGAACTACTTTGTAATAAGTTAAATTTCCTTTATTTTGAGTGCTGGTAGATATATGTGCGTCTTATGAGTCTACAGATTAGGGATGCGACATCGATATTAAAAAAACATCGACCAAAAAACCGATTTTTTTTTTAACCATTTCTGTAACATAAAGGCTGTTCTAAAGGCTACGCTCCGGCCAGTCAGAAGTGCTTTTTCAATCAACCAATAGGACATGAAATCCAAAAAACCTCAATTTTTTAAAATATAGTTGCTTACAATACATTACCCAAAAAACATCGGAGTTTTTGAACAACTATTTCAGAATCATAAGGTCTGTTCCAACGATCACGCATTCTACGGCCTGTCAGAAGTAGGTTTTGGAGCTAAGAATTCGACATCGACAACAAAAAACATTGATATTTTTAAAATATCATTGCTTACAATACATTACCCAAAATACATCGATGTTTTTGAATATCCATTTGAAGAACATAAGGTCTGTTACAACGATCACGCATTCTACGGCCTGTCAGAAGTGGTTTTTGAAACTAAGAATCCGACATCGACTACAAAAACCATCGATGTTCTAAAATCTCGTTGGTTACAATACATTACTCAAAATACATCGATGTTTTTGAACAACTATTTCAGAAACATAAGGTCTGTTCCAA
>NW_027113995.1:207030-210460 GCF_000696795.3 Halyomorpha halys
TAAGGTCTGTTCCAACGATCCCGCGTCCTACGGCCTGTAAGAAGTTTCAAAACATCGACATCGATGTCGCATCCCTACTACATATATATTTTTTCAAACATTTTATACGAACAACTAGAAATTAATTTTTTGAATTTATTTTGTCAAATATCATAAAAACTATTACTCCTACAAAGATAAACGGTATAAACTATTTCATAGTTAATTTAAATAACTTTAATTTGAGTGCTGACAGACATCTATACGACCTGGATTTTCAATTCAAAATGAAGTGGCTGAACGCAAAAAATCATTATTATCAAAATTGTTATTTTTTCTGATTAGTTTGGTATAAAATGATTGATAGTGTTTGGTATAAAACGATTATTAGTTATAAGTAAATAAGTACTAACTTTGCTTTTGTTTTTTTAATTTGTAACTAAGTTGACATTCTTAATCATTAATTTTCCACCGAGATTCCTTCCAAGTTCTTATTTGCTTGGTCACCATTAAACTACGAGAGGTGTCCCCTAAAGAATGTTTAGTTTGATATTCTGAATAACATGGAAAGTTTTCATGCTATGAGAGAAAAACCTAAATAAAAGATTCATTTTTTACAAATATTTCCAGAGAAATCTATAGGAAAAAAGTTAAAATTCTTAATCGGGATCCCAATTAACGTAATTAGTCAAAATTTTAGAACAACTCCAAAATGTATGAGGTAAAAATAATATAGGCCTTAAATGCTAATACTACCAACAAACTTTATTGAAACATCAGTGTTTTTAATTAAAATTTTATTAATGTATTGAGAGTTTGAGAATTTATTATACAATTAATGGACATGATGTAGTTCTGGAGCACGAACTGCTTAGTTTATCTAAATGATACTGTGCTCTATTAGGGTTTTGTGTTTAGCAGGAATTCTTAACTACAGTGATCAATCCATTTATTTAAATTTAAATAATTTAAGATATTATTGATGAGGAATAATTAACTAATTTATTGTCTTCTAGTTATTATTTGTGACCTAACTTTGATTTAATTGGTACAAATAACAATTTTTATCTTAATTAAAATATATTTTTGTTTTCAAATAAATATTTTAAGAAAAGAAATCATGAAAAATTACCTTTGATTAAATAACATTCCAAGATGTATTACAAGGAAAAAGCTGTAATTCATTTTTTTTTTTTTTTTTCCACTTTTCAATAACTGTAGGAAGTACCAAGTATTTCCTTCAGTTATTGAAAAGTTTTTTTATAATTTATTTTCATTTTTTCTTTCACTATATATTTTAACAATGTATACACGCTAATGTTTTGAGGTAATTCACAGCTTATTTTAGATATTTGTATACTAGTTATTAGAATACGTATGTCTTTGATGATATGTGATGGTGTATATAAAGGGTCAGTGTTTAGATTATTTTGTTTTTTTAAAACTATTATTTATTGTAGCGAATTTTTGCTTATGATGGTTCAATATTTTACATTAATTTTCTCTTTGTCTTTTCTTTTCCCGAAATAATTACATAGTATTTATGATTTATAATTTAATGAAAAAAACTGTTCAATAAGTCAGTTTCGATTGGCATAAATAATGAATGAGTTTCCTAAAAATGCTTCTTGTTATAAAAAATGTTTAAAAAGTTTGTTAAGTTTTACTATTTAGCTAATTAATTATTTTTTTAATTTTCTATGTTTCCCATTTGTGTGCACAGTCGATGAGAGAAGGGACATTTCTTTTGAACTGCCGTTTGTGATGTCTTTTGTATACGTCGTTTTTAAGTTGGTAGGGCTTTAGCGACTAGAAGAATAATGCAAAAACTCCCGCTAGAGGCGGCCCCAGTCCCAAACCTTAAGCCTAATTACTCATTGTGCTTGGCCTTTCCATCTTTTTCTTTCCACTCCATTTATAACTGTCTCTTTTAATTTAATCCTCAGGAGCGTATCCCCGTTCTTAGTTGTTTTAAAAGAAAATAAAAACACACTAAAAAGAAAAACTAACTATTTAATTCGTATTCATTGTTATATCTAAAGAACAATTCTAGAAAATGTTCATTTAGGAACAGGTAAAGAATGTTTGTAGTTTTAGTTGTAGTGAATTCAAAGTTTCTTTTTTTTATTTTCTATTTTTATTCTTGGATGTTTGTGGGTTTCATTTTTTTTTTATCTTGAGCTTTATCATCATACAGTTTATTCTAGATTTATATTTTCTTACAATGTGTTCTTATTTGTCAGATTATGGTCTGTAGTCAATTAAGTTACATTACTTAAATAATGATTTCAATAAAAATTTAACAAATTTTATTAAATTAAAACATACATGTCCAGGTGTTAAATTTTTCAACTTGTTCTTTCTAATTTCAAGAGAACGACATCCACGTAAATAGTGTTAGCAGGTCCTATATAATTTTTGAACTTTTTGAACGGGTATTGAATTTTGACTCTATTTTGATTAACAGGAATTATTGTGGTGCATTTTTTGAAATGTTTTTTAACTGTAATCTCAGTAACATTTTATTATTTAAGAGCTATCTACAACTATTTACTAGACTGGTATTCCTTTTTTAAATAAATTAATTGACATATATTCACTTGTGATTCTTTCTTGTTATTTTTTTGTAACAAAGTAACTCTTTTAAATATATGTCAGTTATACCTCTGAGCATGTAGTTGGCTCATTTGGTTGGTTTTGCTATTATTTATGAAGAGTTAGGAAGTAAAATGATGAAATTAATTTAAAAAAATTAAGAGTTAAAAAATCTTTTTTTGACGTGACAACGTCTTATAAATCATTTTGCGGGATGCCATGTTAGAAAAAGTGTCCCGTAACGGAAATTGACTTCGTTTAACATATGGATATTATATCATATGTATAAAAATTAATTAATGTATAACCAAGCAAAAATAAATATCTGAATTCAATATGTGAACTGGTTTATTATTTCAAATATATAACATTGGATTGATTTTAATTTATATTTATGTAATATTAGCATAGAGTATACGTTGTCACGGAAATATGTCGGCACGGTTTTTTTTTTTCTAATTAACTAGATTCCTAGTTCCAACTTACTTTTGTCTTGACATACTCTCTCTATGTTAGATATGTACACAATATCATAATTTATATTTGAAGATTATTGGTTGACAGTATGTAGTTGATTGTAGGAAGATGTTTTCGGTGGCTGTCAAGAAAAGTACAATTGTAGAAAAATCGTTTATTAATGAGTATTATTTTGCCGTGTACGGGGCTTCGGGGTTTCTAAGCCCGATTTGGGGTTCCCCGTACAGGTATTATATTGAAATGTATTCATTATATTAATGTAATATATGTATCTGTATTTATATATTTATATTATGTATTTATATTTATTTGTATTATGTGTCTCTATCGGTTCCTGATGGGAACTGACTGAAAAGGGATGCGCTATATTTAATTCAAC
>NW_027113995.1:213648-221180 GCF_000696795.3 Halyomorpha halys
GGTTCCCAGAGGGTACATACCCTCTGTTATCTATAGGTCTTTGTACATTACTTTAGATCTGTTGCCGACGGGTTTTTGCCTAGGTCCGGCGGTATCTTTGGCATGCCGACAAAGGAAATTATTTTAAGTTAAAAAACTCCAGCTGGTGCCTCTCATACATATCAATTTGAAATGTACCACTTCGTTTGTCTGGGCTTCATCGGGGAAAATGAAACAAGAAACAACTTGTAAATTATATCTTTTTCTCATTTAGCTCTGCAAAGTATTCATCCCTCTATTTTCAATCCGCTGATGTTCCTCAAGGTAGTATTCTCGGTCCCATCCTCTACACCTTCTATACAGCTGACATCCCAACAACTCCTAACACTATCCTTGCCATGTATGCTGATGATACATGTGTGCTCACAGTTAGTAATAACCCTTTGATTGCATCCCAAACTCTCCAGTCCCATATCACAACCCTCGAAGAATGGTGTCGAAATTAGAGGATAAAAATAAATCCCATCAAATCACATTTACTCTTCGTCGTAAACCTGCCGACTGCCCTACAGTATACTTTAATAATGTGGCTCTTACCCCTGTAGAACAGATTCGTTATCTTAGACTACACCTTGACAAACGACTAACCTGTAATCCTCACACAAGACTGAAAAGACAGAAAACTGCACGCAGATTCCGACTATTACAGCACTTACTTGACAAACGGTCTAAACTTCCAACTCATTACAAAAGACTGATCTTCATGACAATAATAAGACCCATCTGGACATACCGAGTTGAGCTTTGGGGGTCCACTAAACCTTCGTCCCAATCTAGTACCATTAGTAAACTATGGTTACTAATACATAGTTTTCCTATTTTTGTACGTTGGGCGCTACCCACAGTTTAGTGAGTTGTTTTGAAACATGAAATTATTAATTCAAAAATCTTACTCATCAAGCATTTAATTTATCAACTGGTCGCAAACTTTGCCTGTTGAAAAAACTTTTTCTGACTCGAGGTCTTTTATTCTAACTTCCCTAAAAGGTGGGGTTTTTGAAAAATAAAAAAAAAAAAACCTTTGATTTCAAAAAGAATTTACAAAGTTTTAAAGTCATTCGAAATTTCATGAGATTATCAAATCGAAATCAGTTAAGTTAAAAAATTATTTATATATAATGAAAGGAAAAAATTTACAAGTGAAATGTTATTGTAGGGACGGTTTGTTAGTTTGTATGACCACCAAAGGCGACTCAAAAATATAACAACATTTTCCATATCACCCATCAATATTATCATATTGTTTTACTTCAATAAAATATTAATTTCAATATATGGCAATAACACACTAACAAAGTGAAAGAATAAATAGCGAAAGCGAATTAACAACAAAAAAAAGATCCTCTCTTTGTGGTCATTGAAAGGTTTCAGCTGGGTGAATTAGGGTAGGGGAGCAATTGGAGACAATCAGAGTTTGTCAGTTTTAGTCTATTTCATGTACTGTGGTGTCCCGCCTGTAGAATGTTAGTTTAATCAAATCCCCTGGACCTGTTGGGATAAGTTAAGCACCGCCATTGAATAACTTAAAATTATTCTGATTTATTTTAGTTATCATGAAATTTAAATATCATCAAGGCCCTAGATGTTTTCGATTGACCGTGGAAAGGTAAGAGTGACCAACAGGCAGCGACCAAAGGAGCGGCTAAGGCTTTTGAAATAGCACCTAGAATGTTCCTTCCTGGCCATCTGCGTTTCATGGCTTGTTCATACTAGCTACTAAATATAGAGGACTTTACTATCTCCGCCTTCTGTTGGCTTGTTTAGCGCGCTGAGCATAGTTCCTTGCCTCTGCTTCCAAAATTAAAAAGAGTTCTACAGTTAGGTTTCTTTTATCTTGGTAATTTTAACCATTACCGTATTTAAGGTCGTCTCTTGATAAATTTGACCCAAAGTATTTGTTGTATTTTTTCTTATTAAATATTTTTATTTTATCATATTACCTTTATGTGGAGACCTAAATTAGGTGTCAGTAGAATGTTTTCAAGAAGTTCGTAAATTCGTTATTTTATGTTTCGTTTTTTTACTTATTACCTGAAAATTGATAGCTTCTAATATCCATTTTACAATAAATTGAAGATGAAAAAAATTACCTATGATTTCTATTCTAATGATATTTTTTTAGACCGCACAGTTTTGAAGCGATTCCTGGTCGAATTTATGACGGGATTTAGTCTAGTCAAATGATAATCAGAAAGAGGTCTAAAGAGACAAAGTGTGAATTCACTTAGCTCAAATTCATTTATTGCATTTAAAAATAAAAATTTTGAATGAGCAATTTTGAACTTCTCAGAAAACATAAAACCATTACCATTTGACTAGTCTGCATTCCGTCTCATAATTTTTACCAAAACTTGGATAAAACGGAGCGGATAAGCTAAAACCAAGGATAAAAGTTGTCGATACTTTTTCATTTATTATAAAATATGTTATTAAAATAAGACATTGAATTTATATATGTGTTGACACACATTATTTGCTAATTATAATAGTTCTGAAAGAAAATTGTGGTCATAACTTTAAAATTCCTGAGGTAAAAAAAAAAAAAAAATGAAAACTCTTGATAACTTTCCAGGTAGTTGCACAATAAGCCTTGATTGAATGGTTAATGAACGTTCGCCCATCAAATTATTCAATCATAAATATTAATGAAAAAGAACGTAGTTTAGTTCACTATTTTAATAAATATATTTTTTAAATAACTTATTAAAGGTATCTGAATAGTTATTTGTATTGTTCTTTCTTTTAAAATAATATCAAACGATGAATATGTCACGTATAATATTAGCTTCCGAATTTTTGGTTTGGTAAGACTGATCTGTCAGTTATTTACTCCTACCCTCTTTCGAAACTCAAGTCATGAATGTTTAAAAACTTTTCTCATTGCCCTCCTGCCCGCTAGACAACTAATATTTCCGGCCAAGTTATTTGATTTGCACAATTTATATTCTCTCTTCTAAAGTATAGGCTTAAAAGTTTCGGAGGATCCATTCCTTGTGAAAATAAACACTAGCCTTAATGGCCCCTGGATTATCTGTCTCCCGTCTTTTCTCTTTTGGATCTTCTGAATGTTTTAGCAATACATTTTTTCCGTTACCTTTATCTCAGAACCTATTATTATTGTAAACTTTTTAATGTGCTTATTTATGCTCTTTACATCGGAAGTAAGTTTTGTTGATTAAATTATAAAATTACTTAAAATAATCCAATGGAAATAAGTTAATTTTATTTAACTATTTAAACATAAAATATATTAGTTGTTAATATAATATATATTAATTATTTGTTCGACAGTGGTTACTTTTAATTAAAAGTAACAATTTTATTTGATTCTTAACTCTCAATAATAGTTTATTCATTCTTTGAAGTTTCGTTTAAAATTGTTATAAAATTGGTATTGATGCATTAGAAGTATATAATTTTGTAAGAAGATAGCCATTGTAAAGGAACTGTTGTGATATTAATTTTGATAATTTTTTTTTTTCTAAAGATAGTTGGTTTGGCCAGTTCACCCTGCATTGGGAAAACCTGCAATATGACAAATCAATTATAAGGCATGTTTAAAGAAATATTAGTAGTATGTGTGAAGGAAGTATTTGTTAATAATATCAAAATTGTAGGGTGAGTAAAAGAAAAAGAGAGAAGTCTTGAAATAAAATGTATTGATATAATTAAATACGTTTGTGGTATTTCTTTCTGTGTTTTAGGTTTATTGTTAGGTTTTTCATGCAAGGAGTGTGTGTGGTCACCAATCAAGGCCCAAAAATCTGACTTGCTTAGAGTTTGACTTTGATTTTCTCCCAATATAAACTTATCTATTTGAACAAATTTATTGTGATAATAAGAACATGCGAAAAAAATCCAACGAAAAGACTTGTAAGTCAAAAGGGATAATTGTTTCAGTAAAGTCCGGTCAACTATATGATTTTAGTATCATGTGTTTACAATCTTAGCAGTTTTCTTTGTTTATTAGATTTTTCAGAAATTGTGTTATAATGACAAATAATTAATATTATTATTTTAATAATATTATTTTCTGGGGGAGGAACATTCATTACTTGGTGTAACGTCCAATAACCTTTAACCGACAAAAATGTTTGACAAACGGATAATGAGAGAACAGACTTTAAATGTGCTCTCAATCTATTCGTGTTATCACGCTTGTTTATCCCATTTTTTTTTTCAAAGAGGAAGCCAACTGCCACTTTCTAATATGAGTTATTAAAAAAAAATTACAAGGTTTTTTTTTAAAACATTTTTATTGTCATTTTTTATTATGGTTAAAATGATCTATTGTTTTAGTACTCGAAAGTGACTCAGCCCATTTTTATTTCCTAGATATGATCTCTTTGGAGTCTTTATGGTATATTCTCTCTGGGTTAATGCTGTTCTCCATTTTATTGTTGTTTCTCCAATGCCTCTGGCTCTTTCTTAAGATGGACAAGGTCTGTGTTGCTGACGCGACACTTAAGGGTGCAATTACCGATCTCGTTACGGTGCTCTGTGACCTGAGCACATTTACTAGAAATTGTCTTGCATTGTCATCCATGAAAACGAAATTATTGCCTGTGAAAAGGACAAATAGCATTGCATAATTTTCTAGGATGCCAATGATTTCCTATTTGCTATTTTGGAACTGTGTTTTGCTCCTGAAATTTTTTTCCAGAACTACACTTGAGAAACACTTTTTCATAATTTTAATTATGAGCATGATTAATTTAACATGTTCATCCACTTTTGTTGTTGATGTCTGTAGTTCTGTCTGTTACTTTGCATATTAACTTCACTTGACATCTGCTTTAAAATAAAAAAAATTATGTGAGTGAGTTTATATGGATATTAATGTTACAGTTACAGAGATCTTATATTTTTACTATGTATAATTTATATGTTAAACATATTTTTTCAAAATTTCACATGTGCTTTAAACTTTACCTTATTGAATTAGTTTATAATTACTCCTAAATATTTAATATATTATTATATATAATAAAAAAAAATTGATAATTAGAAGAAGAAACAAGAATAAATGCCTTATTGAGAAATTATAAATATTTATTTTTTAAATAGGATTATATATATTTATTTTCTCTTAAGGCTGTATAATTTATTAGTAGCATATTAATGTCAATGTCCAGACCCAATTATCTCTAATCAAACCATATTTAAAAAAAACTACTTATATTGTATATTAATGGAAAAGGGAGGGTTCAATTAAAGCGACCATAATAATATTTGTTTATATTAGGATATTTTAAATGAAATATAAAAACATATATATTTGCTTATTATTAACATATCTATTGTGTTGTGATACTATTATGTTGTTGATGCAGATAATATAATATTAATAATAATTAAGATACAAACAAAAGTTAACAGATGAGTAAAAATAATATCAGTTGCAAATAATAGAAAAAAAGTAATTTAAATAAAAATTAAACAAATAATAATAAAATAAAAAGAGGAAATTTAAATAGATAATAAATGATTTTAAGCGAAAAGAAAATGTCCAGATTTTGTTTAAATTTCATTAAAATTTCCAACATCGTCCCGTAGCTAATGTTTTTTTTTAATGTTTCTTTATCCAAAATGGGTTATTCTTAATAATATTTTTAATTTATTTCTTTAGATGTTCATTTATCCAAAATTAAGTTTATTTTTATGGTTTTGTTTTAATACTGTAATCTAAGTGGGTATAAATCATTCTCTAAGCTTGGTATTGGTTACAACGAAATCCAGACATATTGTGCTATTGTATTAAAAATTATAATGGAAATCATGCTAGGTCAAAGTAAGCCTCTGTTATTTTTCTTCATGGTAGGAGCCGTGGGTCCGGTAGGTTGAGGAGAGTTATATTTAGTCCTTCCTAGTCGAATCGCATTTTCCAAGATCCTGACCCGTCAATGGTGTTTTCCAACCAATGACCCGTCAATATCTTGCTGTGTTTGCTCTCGGCGCTGGCCAAAAATGTCTTATTGCTCTGGCTATAATTGTCCTCACAGATTAAACAAAACCAGTGCTTTATGTTTCCTCCTTCGGCTGCTGTTATTTTTCTGTGTGGCAGTCCCTTTTTACGACAGTTAGTGTTTACAAACGACATAATTTATTCTTGATCTTTTTCATGCCTGATTTATTGGATACTTTACGATTTCGAATATAAATTTTTAAGTGGATGAGCTCCCCTGCTATTTTGACTCTTTGAAAATTACGGTAATTTGAAATTTAAAGTATTGACGCAGCAGTAACAATTATTTTTAATTACTGATGTTTTCTTATTTATATTTTACTTCAAACTATATTCTGTTTATTGAAATTGACTCAGTAATGAAATATTTCACTGATAAATTTTTAATAAAATGCTCGCCACTTTGTTTGCTTTGTGTTTGAAAAGAATTCATGATTAACGTTTTTTATTATTAAAAAACTTAATTAAAATGTATTGTATTTAAAAAATCATTAAAATTACATTTAGGTATGGAATAGGGAACTGCTTCGGAAAAGTAGATCTTAATTGAATACTTTAGCGGCCAGCATTTGAGCAATGTTGAAAATTTTATTCTGAATAACATTTTTAATTTGTTCCATTTTTATGGTTCCGATTTATTTCAGTTTTCTTTTCTTCTTTTTATTTTTTCGTTTTGTATGAGCACAATCTATCCTTTTATATTACTTTACTTCCTTTCTCTTAAAATTCTTAACTGATTCGAAATTCATTTACTGGTTTCATGTTCTCTAGTGAAATTACTTAATTGGTACGTTTTCCAAGAATATATATTTGAAGCTATTCTGCAAAGGGTGTTATGAGATAAAGAAAAAATAGTATTCACAGTTTCTTTACTGAAATACACGTTTCCATGTAAGGTCTTTCGAGTCCAAATAACGAAGTCTCGCAATAATGTTTGTGTATCATGTCAGTCTGTTTGTGTATTTATGTACAACCTAGCTCATACAAGAATTGTTGTACGGAATTGAAGGTAAGTAAATGCCTAGAATGTTGAAGCGCCTAGAATGAGGCGCGAACGGCCAGACTCAAAATTAAAAAATACTAAGAATCTTCCAAGGTACTTTTAGTTTTGTTTGTTTGAAATTACATTTTTATTTGTAATGAAAATGACTAAATATAAATTATGAAAGGATTCGGTAATTAACTTAAGGTGATTAGATGAAAAATATTTATCCAGGTTGAAAACATTTAATACGAATAACTCGGAAATACTAGTAGTAATATAGACGTATCAAATACCGTTATAAAACCTACAACATACTTTTAGTTTATTAACGGTTAATGTTAATTTTTTTTTTTTTTTGATAGATTTATTTATTGATAGATATTACAATCTGCCACACAGTTGTGGGCAATAGGTAATATTGATGAATGATCTCATACATACTAAAAAAAAAAAATAAAATAAAATAAAAAACTCTCTTAATATATATACAAACAAAAGAATAGACAAGATGAACATAATCAAACTATCTGTATGAAAAATAAA
>NW_027113995.1:221230-230700 GCF_000696795.3 Halyomorpha halys
TATTACAATCTGCCACACAGTTGTGGGCAATAGGTAATATTGATGAATGATCTCATACATACTAAAATAAAAAAATAAAATAATAAGTAAAAAAAAATAAAATAAAATAAATAAATAAAATAAAAAAACTCTCTTAAAATATATACAAACAAAAGAATAATGTTAATTAACCATCTCTTATTGTTAGCAATAATAAATAATGAGTAAACATAAAATATGGAAAGAATAATACTATTAACTAAAGGAGAAAATAAGTATTTTCGTTTTCCATGGTTGTATTGACAATAGTCAATTTTTTTCATACACTTACATATAATTGCAATATATAATGAGGGAAAGTATTGCTGTTATAAACAATAAATTCTTGGTTCGTTGTCATATCGAAGTATGATGGTGTGTAAAAGTCGTGTGATGTGCTCGCCAGATTTTTTTGTTTATAGTCTATTTATTTTCAGATGTTCTATGTATTGATTTTTTCCGAGCTAAGTGCACCTCCATTTGTTAAATTTCTTCAAATGTATTAATTATTGTAAATATATATAACAAGGAGCAGTGGTATTTGAATCTGTTCACAATATTCTATCAGATTTTATATTCCTGTTCAAATTCTATTTTGGATTTAATCCTTTTATCATTTGTTGTTAACATAATAATTTATTAGCATGAATTCTTTCCGTAAGTTAGTTAAATTTCTTCATCCCTTTTCGTTTTATTGCATGAATTACTTAGATTTCTATATGATTTGGATACCCAAAATTTTCATTTTTCTTAGATATTTCTATGACATTGTTATTACTTCTTAATTGGATAGGATAAATATTGATAGAAAGATACTATAATCGGTATTAGTCTTACCCTAGCTTAAATTTTTTCGGCTTTGTTCATTTTTATAAATTATATAATTTATGTCGATGGAACCACTTTGAAATTACATATTATTACTTTATAATAACTGGTTTATAAATATAATTAGCAAAATTGTTTATTTATGACTAACGATTTTTATTTTTTGTTTCAGGTAAGTACTTACTCGAACCACATAATCTACTTTTTGAAATTTGTGAGTAGTTTATAGCAGTGCTTTATTATTAAACAATTTTTTACCGTTTTAGATAATATTTTACTATTAGTTATCAAGAAATTTATTACTCAAATATGTGTAAATCAAAAATTATGTGCTATTCCCTTTCCATTCTATCTGATTAGGCCAATTGTTCCAACATTGACCCTTTTTGGCATTGGCTTCGAAAGTTATTACTGTAAAAATGATGCGATAGCCCTTTTATACTGGTAAGACATAAAGAATAAAGAGACTTTCACAATCACTCCCACCGTATGCATTTATTTGAATATTCCTCTTTTCTTACGGGTCAAAGATGAAAGCAGGTCATCTCGATCTCGGATGGCAAAGGAAATAGATTTTTTTGCTGTTATATGACACTCAAAATATTATTTTTATTATATAAATAAAATATTATACTGTTCTTTGTGACTTTGTGTTTTATTACAAAAAATGTTATAATATTAATTTACAATAATGTTAGCACTATTATTACTGCTTGCATTATTGTACTAACGTTTTCTTATTGACTAAAGCTGATTTATGTCAATTAATTCTGAGTAACTCTGAATCACAGAATCCTACATTATTTTTTAACTGATAACTACAAAGGTCTGAATTAATGATTCTTCATTCTAGAATGAATCTATAAAGACTATTAAGTTGATTGCAGTCTCGCCAAGATTTCTCTAATGAATCCACTTCTCATCGCAAACAACAATTATTTTAATGAAAGATGGTCCTTTGGGTTTCTCAATCTTGTTGACTAGGTTCTACTCGTCGTCTTCCCTGCTCTGTAGTCAACTCACTTGAAAACATTCTTCATGGGCGATTTACTTTTCCCTAGTTTTGCAACCCACAATTTATGACGAATTTGGAAATCTTCGATTCCCGAAGACCTTTCTCATCTCAAGCCTTCTCATCGAATGATGATTTTCTTCTAAACCCCTATTTCCTTTCAAGGCTGTTGTCACCTGTTTTTAATTTTTGCAACCACCTACTCACAGTCCATTTACAAAGAGCATCCTCTACGTTGAGGTCTCAGAGGGCAGGTTGATTGGGTTGTGGAAAACATGCTTTTCCAATAATAATTAGGTAGTAATGTCCTTTTCTTCACAATTTCATTTAGTATAGTCGAAAAGATTATATTTACATCAACCTTAATTCCATTTGAGATACATAGTTTCGATTTATTTTTATATTCTGTCTGCATCAGCAATTTATGCTTCAAATTTCGTAGATTCCATATATTGATCAGTAATTAGTATAGCTCTTCTGTGTTGGAGAAATTTATTAACGATGGCTCAATTAGTATAATTAATTTCGAGGTTTTGTCTTATTGTCTCTGAAGGTAAAAGACATTTGCACTGTGCCAAAGGTCATCGGCGGATCAGAGAAGGGATCATTTTATATTAATTTCATAACTCCTAGATGAGGTTTTTTTTTGTTTTGTTTTTTTGGGTGGGGATTTTGAGGGTATATATTGATATAAATGTATAATTTTAATTCCAGTTGTATTTTTTGGTGAATCTTTTTAAAATTTCCCGCCGTTCCTGCAAATTGAGGATTAAAAATTTGTATGTGAATTGAGTTGGTGTTTGAGGAATACCTTTAGGGGATCCCAACTTTGTTCACTCATTTCGTAATTTTTTTCCCTTTCCCAACGGGTTTTAGGATTAATAGATAATATACTTTTCATCTATTTTTCAAACAACTTGTTTATTTAATTGTAGAATTTTACGTTGTACTTAATTTCACCTGATTTTACCTAAACCGAAAAATTAATGTGGCCAATAATCAAATTTAAATAAAAAAGTTTCCTTTTTTTACAAAACATCCTAAACGTTTGATAGTAAATTTGATAAACCGAACGAAGTAATTATTTTGTGATTTTAAACATTTAAAGAAATTTAACCTTATAGGATCAACTTAATTATTAAGTACTGTATCCAAGAGGCTTTGCAACACCTGTTTTCTTTTTCTTTTTTTTCAAATTTTAATCTCAGTCAATTTAATTAATAAATTGGAACGACTTTGTTAGTAAGAGTATTAAGTAAGTGATAATTTGAAGAAATATATTTGTATTGGAATACAAAATTTCTTTTCAAAAAAACTAACAATAGTTAACAATAAATTTAAACAAATAATTGAAAAAAATAAGTTTTTCATAAATGTAATTGATAAATTAAGGGGACTCAGAATATGCAATTGAGTTTTGGCTCCTTTTACTTCTTTTGGACCGTGGCTGGTTGATTAGAAAAGTTCGCGTATTCTGGTTGAATACACAATGTCAGGAATGTACATTATAAAGGAGATGAATAAACTTCAATCCTGAATTGAGCACCACTGAGTTTATGTATTTTTGAATGAAGAAAGTTGTCCGACCTGAATACCGAAGTTTACTGGATTTCATGTGTTGAAAGGATCCTCTTTTTTATTTTATTTACTGTCGATCGTACCGGGTTTTCCATTTTCAAATAAACGTTTTCAGTTATTTTATGGGAAGTTTTCTTTTTTTATATTTCCAGATCCCACGAAATGATAATAGTATAATAATTACAAAGTAAAATGCATTTATTTATTACTATTAATTACTTTTTATGTCGAATTATAGTATACTTTCAATAAGAATTTTTTATTGTTTTACATTTCACTACTTAATGTCCGTAGTGAATAAAGACATAAAAAAAGAGATTCTAATATTTCGTTTTCGAATTTATGACCGTTATGTTAGTTGTACCTAATTATTGTACAAACTTATACGTTTATCTACAGTTTTCTGATTTTATGTTTATTTTTAGACATATTTTGATAACCCCTATGAATTATCTTACAGAAACTCAAAATTATTTTTAAAAAATGTCTAAGAAAGATTTTAAAAAATGAAATAAGATACAAATATACACTTTATTTCCTGAATGACCTTTATTCGGGACAGCTTTTTTCTATAATTCGGCAATCTGCTAGTTATGTTTTTAGTCATTTACTGTGAAATTTAGTTTCCTGTGAAAGTGTCTGTATTTGGATATAAAATTAGTTTTGAGCCAAACCGTAAAAAGAATTAACAAGTTCGTTGTTCTGTAATAGCTTATGATATTAACGTTTTCCTCTTTGATATAAAAGGTGAAATTTGATGACTGTTAATGTTCCATCTTTTCTAGTAAAAATATAATTACTTTTGAAAAATGAGATCTGAAGGTGTTATTTAAAAATCCTAAACCTTCCGACATGATAATCATGCACTACAGTAACTGTTTTATTGTTATTCAAAAGTTAAATCATCTGTAATAATGTTTTTGAACTCAATTACGCTATGTAAGTATCTTTGAATATAACTTTTTATACTGAACTAGCTGACCCAGTAATCCTTCGCTATTGCTATATTTGAGAATTTATTGATAGTTTGATATAAATATATTTTAGTAGTATTTAGTTAAAATTAAACATTTACGTATACTTTATTATTATGATTTGGTATTATAATTTAAACTAACGTATACGTTGATATTTGTTTTTAGCACCTCAAGAAACCCTTTAGGAAATCATTAATATTTTTTTCTTATTTTCCGGAAAGAGGCGGACCTGTTCACTGTGCTAGTGCTCTATAAAAATGTTATTACTTTTTCATCGAAAAATGTACACCAAACTTGGCAGTGGTTAGTTAAAATGCAGAGGAGTTATGAACGATTACATGAAAAATAGTCACCTGAAGAAAAAAAAAAATCTTCCAAATAAATCGAGGCCAAAAATGTCTAATTTTTAATTTCTTTGAAAAATGGTAAGAGACGAATCCATTCGTATGCGTTTTATGGAAAAACGTTTACCTTCCGAGCTGCAAACTAAAAACGTTTAATTTTGTTCATAACTTTGTTTGTTTGTTCATACATTTTTTTCTACTCGAGAATTCGAGGATTTTATTGTCTTTAAACCTTGGCGAAATGGAACATTTAAAAAAAAAGTCGGTCCCGTAATTCAAAAGTTTATTGCGAACTAAGATTCGACCAATCTCTTTTATATATATGTATAGATTTTGTTGGACGTATTTCTCTACTATAACCCGTCACCTGTTAAGAATCATAGTGACGAAACCTATCATATTGCAAATATATCGTTTCAAATTTTTCAAAAACTATTAACAGTATCATTTTCATTATCTCTTTTTCCTATAATTTTTAGCTAGTTTAATAGCAGTTGCCTTGATGTTCGGCCGAAACTGACCTACGCCGCTCCCTCCTTTAAACAAAGGTTATTTTTGTTCTCCTATTTCCAAATAAACTTCCACCTCTTGTAGAAGTAAAAGAGGGGTCATTTTAGTATGCATGATAGTCTCAACTCGAAAATCTATGTTTTTAAGTTTCGCTTCTACGATTCCCAACATATACGATATCTCAAATATCATTATTGTAATAATGATGATACCTTTCTTTCATTGCCAAAACTAAATGTTGGAATACGTGTTATCTAATGTAGTTGTAGGATGGATATCGGACGGACTAGGAGGCATGCACTATTCAGCGGCTACATAATGGCCTGGGCTCCCCTATTGTGCTATTCTGCATGGTCTGCAAACTGTAGCCTCAGGATATGCTAGGTCCCTATTTATCCCATAACTTTTTCTCAGGACGGTATGACCGGTTGTTATCTTATCATCATTTGTAGTCTTAGTTAAACCTTCCCAAATTATTACTTGACCGTTTAAGTTTTTAAAAAGTAAATAAAGAGAAAAACATTTTATTAAATATGTTGTTGCCCAACTGCTTTGTGTTACCTCATACTCAGGCATACTTAGCATTAGTAAATTTTTTTTCAAACCTAATAATAAAAATTGTCACAGCATAAAATAATATAGTTACTTAATTTTTTTTTATTGTCTATTGTTTTTTTCCTTTTACATATTTTTATTTTTTTTCTAGTTTTTTATTATTCTTTATTTATGTGTATATATTTTCCATTATTTTAATTTTCTTTCGTAACCGATTATGACTTAATTTTTTTTAATAATAAACATTTTAAATATAGTAAAGACTCTATGTATGTACCTATAAAACCCAATATTTTCGTCCACAGTTATATTCCATTAAAATTCTAAATAGTACTCTAATACATGCATTGCATACACACACATAAAAAAAAAAGAAGTTATTGGAGAAGTTTTTCGGGGGGTGCGGTCAACAAAGAACTGCATAAATAAACAAAACAATATTTATTTATTTTATGCCGAGGTTTCGAACTGAGTTTCAGGTCTCCATCAGGGGTTATGGCGTAGAAGGTAGGCCTAAAACTCCATTTAGATCCAAACTCCAGACCGCACTTCCCGACAAACTTCTCTTATCATTAATCTATGGTCAATTAGCTGTACCTTAGGAAAAAAAATACATTAGGCTAAAAGTAATAAATATAAATCAACTATAGTTGTGATAGCTTCGATTAATGGTATAATTTTTTGTTATGTAATTCTGTTATAGAGAACATAACCAGATGCATACACATATTGAACAATATTAGCCCTAATTATTTGTATTTAGCCCTAGCAGCACCCTCATTAATTAGATCTTAAATTCATATATGTATATGTAACCTAAAACTTCATATTTAGACTTTCATATCTATCTTCTGTCTTATGTATCTGAATCTTAATTATGCAGTAAATTTTTTAATTGTGAGAAATGTAGATAACATGTCCGGCTTAGTAGTAATTATTAACTTATATAAATGCTTTTTAATTTATTATTCTTGTTGAATATTTTTATTTCTACATGTTAGTCATTTACTGTACTGGCTAATTCTTATTACTTCTTATAGGGATTATTCTCAAAACAAATAAATATACTATTATAATATTTTAGTTTGATCAAGGTGGTGATGGTTTTTAATGTCCCCAGTTATTACAACATAGGATTATTCGAAGCAGAGTGGAGGACTTGAGTACAGAAAATGAGTTATAGTACACTAATCGTTAAAAACGCTCCCCGATACCATTGTGAACACAGCACTATAAACATTAACTCTCAGCTCATTCAAAACGTTTTTTTTTCTTGAAACATAAATTAATCAGCAATACGTTTGTACCTTAGCCATTGTGGTTTAGGAGTTACTCCTTCCAAAGCAGAGTGCCTTGAAATGAAAATTGTCGGTTCACAATCCTATTCAGTTCTTCTTAATCAGTTAGAAAAATAAAATTAGCAATAAATATTTTTAAAAATAAAGGAATGATTTTATAAACTATTTAGGGCACTCAACCGAGAAGTAATCTGAGAAATTCACATCTTAACCTCATTTTTGTTATTATGCTACGGTTTATTTTATTTTATAAAAAAAAATAGAAACTTCTAAAAATGGGGATTGGTTTTTGTTACTGGAAAACAGTTGCAACTGAAGGATAATTTGTTAAATATAGATTCAATTCATGTTTGCCACGCCTTTGCTCTACTTAATTTCCTCAAACAATTAGTTGATTGAACCCTGTGTCCGTTTAAGTATATTTTTCCTCTGACGGATTACCGGTATTTTTATCCCCTCGTTTTGTTTTATGAGGCTCCTGTTTTCGGCATTTACCTACTGCACCTGAAAAAAACATTATGAAGACAACAAATTATACAAAGCGATGATTTTGATTTGGAAAAAAAACCGCTATAATTTTTGAAAATAATTATAAATTAGTGCCATCGAAGATGGATCGTTTGTTTGCTTATTTGGTTTAAGGTTGTTATGTTTTCCTACTAGAGGGGAGAGGACGGGTTACCTTGCAGGTTACTAACCAGTGGAAGGGCAGGATTTATTACGTGGATCCCCACAGGCCCAATGCGAACCGGCGATCAGTACCGCATTCTACGGACAAAATTATAAAACCTAAATATTTTCCTGAAGTTTTTGAGGTCTATACCATATATAAATTATATTTGAATGTCAACTTCAATAGAAATAGTTTTTTTATGTTTAAATGACACCAGGGGTAAACATAGGTTTGATCAGTTATTGGTTTTTGTGCAGTTGAGTTTTTAGTTTCTACGGAACTATGTTTACCAATAATTTGGTTTAAGGTTATTATATATTATGCCCGAACACAAATTTTACTACATATCGACGACAGATACGGGACCAAATTGAATTCTAGGCGTTAAAAGTGTACAAATGGTGTGAAAACGTTCGATTATGAGAGCATATTTTTTTTTAATTTAATACAAAAATGCCAATTTTTCCACCTTCGGTAATTAGAGGGCAATAATTGAAACCTTTTATTATAATAGAAATTTTTTCATTTCATGTATTTATTGTTACTTATAAATTAAGAAAAATCGGTTTAAAGATGAATTCTGATTTTTGTTCTTAAAGCACATTGATTGGACGGACGTAAGCTTTTGACTCGAAATTGGGTAGCTCGTACACATACATGTATTGACATACACATGGGCTGAAGCAAATGTATGTCATTAAATTAATAATCATAATTGACTACAAACTGATTGATTGATAGACAGGGAACTAAATTTATTCCTTGATCTCTTAAACGAGTGACAATTGTCGATAACAGCATGCAATGTGAAGCTGCATCGATGAATGCAAAGTGAGTAAGCAAAATTGATTTAATTAAAAAACCACCCTACTGCGTTTTAGTACAATAAAAGTCAAACACTATATCACATACAACCTTGCCCAGCTCTGAAATTTGTGAATTTCTTTCTTGAATCATGTCACAAATTTGTATTCTTATTTTTATACTCTCTTTTTTTTATGTCCACTCTTACACGGATGTACGGGTGTTATAAAAATCTATGTATATATTTAAATTAATGAGAGAAAATAGTTATATTTAAATTACTCAAAAGGTAAACATGCAAAAATATTTTATCAGATTTTGTTACAGTAAATTTAACATAAACGGTGTGCGTTTATTTTGATTCATAAGTTCCTATCATTTCTGTTTATATCATCAATTACTATCCCTGTTAATTGGCAGGTGTTAAATCGGCTACAGTTTAGGATAGCGTTGGAACAACTTCAAGTTAATTTGATATAATTACAAAACGATGCCTAGTGGAAGTAATGCTGCCTAACCATTAATCTCCGCTGGTTACTTGGGCCTTTATACCCGACTCATCTCACCTCTTCGCTTAATCCACCATGAAGGATAAATAGCTTGTCATAAATGCATGCCAATTATGGAATTAGTTTTTTGTTATTAATTAATTCTAATTATGATGCACTAAAACTTATATTGATGATTTATTTACAATTTGACGTATTCATTTATATATATGTATATTTTTTAAAGACTAAGCTGCCTATTTGTGTTGAAATGGTTATTTTGTAGGATAAACTATGTAAATAAGGAAATTTTTACGTAATAGTAAGGGAGAGTTTCTTAGTCTACAATACGTCCAGTTTACCTTGATTATATTGACACTTAATA
>NW_027113995.1:230865-262456 GCF_000696795.3 Halyomorpha halys
AAATTATTTATATATTTTTTTTTTATGTCCCCTCTTACACGGATGTATGGGTGATATATACATCTATGTATATATTTTAATACATTTTGAATTAAATTGATGTTTAAACCGTATTCTTTTCCCGAGTTAAAAAAAAAAAATTAAAATAACTTAGTTGCAGCTGATGAGCTACATAAATATGTATGTTTATTCATAATATAATATTTAATTTTATTTATCAACACATATTTACCTTACTTCAGTGAAGTGAGTTCCTAAATCCATGCTTCTGCTTTGAGAGTTACAAATTGGCCCAATATTGGGCGCCAATATTTAGTAACAGTCTAGAGTAGATAATCTGGCTTAGGGCGACCCTCACAAACTCAATTTGTGTCCCCCATCTCCCTCATGTTTGGCAGTCTCTATACAAATAACTGACATTGTCAAGGATTCTAAGTTTATCTTTTTGAAATAGTATTATCAAAATCAAACTATTACATTTTTGTTTGTTTTATGTATACCGATAAAAAATGTATTTTCTTACGAAGATTTTACTGTAAATTTTTTGAATTATAGTTTTCCGATTATTTAAAATTTTTAGAATTGGAAATGTTCAACTAAAGTAACCTTAAAAACGTTTTGTGAGCAGATCACCAGGTCTACTTCATATTAAGAAACTTTATAATGATTTGGATGGTTTAATTTCTGGCCATTACCCTTCATTATATATTTATTATTATTAACTAACTATCGGAATATTCTTATACTTTAGAGACGAATTTTTCAGTCTTAAGAAATTATCAAGTCTTGATTAACTTGAATTCCATATTGCAGTGATTATTGTTGATAACACTTGCTGTACCGATAAAGTGGTGTATATTTTTGAATTTGTATTGTATGTATATGTAGAATAGAATTAAAACTATGAAAACTTTTAAAATAGTTAGAACAGATTTTTGGAAAGCTCCTTACAATACTTACACTAAAAAGAATGTACTTAATCGATATTCGGAATACGAATTAAAAAGAAAAAAAGTAAACTGTAAAAAAAGAAAAAAGTTTGTATTTAATATGTCTAGGGATTCTTTTGATGAACGTTAGGAAGGAGTATGTTAATCATTGGGACAAGTAAATGTTTTTACGAGTGAGAATAAATGAGTGTAAACGTCAATAGTGTAACGTGTTGTGTGTTTGGAACAGACACACTGGCTATGTCCCAGAAGGGCTCCCGAACCCACAGGGTTGACTTACAGCTAAAGTAACTTAATTAGTGATTAAATATTAATATATGTAGGGAACCAAGAATTAATATTAAAGGTATTAAGAAGGTACCAAGAATACCAATATTAAAGGTAATAGGGAACCAAGAAAATATTGTTATGAGGAGAAGATTTGGCATAGTGGTGGAAAACTAATATCCATCAAGGATCCCGAAGGAGCATATGAAGCAATCTCTGTCTTTTTTTTATCTGTCCTAAAGCTCTACCTGGAGAGCTTCCTATAGTACACAACTATTGTCAAATTAGTGAAAGCTCAGAATACTTGGAGGTTAGGTTGGAATCCTCTTGAAATGTGGATGTATTCCGAGTATCGGGCTTGCTATAAAAAGCCAACGCTATTCCCAAAGACTTGTGATGGTCTGGCTAAGATCAACATGATTGCTCCTGCTTCCTTTCTTTTTAATGCCTGACGTCTGAGGCTAGTTTATATAGTCCGCTACCTAGGCTTATGGTTATAAGCTAGTCTTGGATAACAATTGGTGAAGTTAGCAGAACTATACTTTTATTTAAATGGGCTTTGTTTGGATTATAAAAATAATCATCTTAAATACAAATTTGGTTTGTGCAAAATATTACTATCTTTCAACGAGATCATAACTCTGAAAAGAGGGAACCTTTCCTTCCGTTCTCGCCCTCGGGATCCTTTGATTAGAACCATACTCATGTTAAATTATTTACTAATAGTGGATAAATGCGTTTTTTAATAAAAAAAAATTATCGAACTGAAATGTAAAGTTAGTTAAAACTTGGAATGGCATATTCCTGATTATTTCATGTACACTTGAAACTTGAGTGGTTGGGGGATCGTTTTTTATTGCTTAGTCATAAGTGCCTTAAAGTGATTTATATATTTTCAAAAGGGGTTTGTGTTGTGGGTTTATATATATATATAATATCTAAATGTATATGGTAGTTATATTTATATTCATTCATTGTTTTTGCGTATGTATATTTTTTGTTATTATATATTTTGAGTATATATATATTTATACTCGTTTCCATTTACTTTAATTTTTATATGAAATATATAGTACAGGAAAGTATTGCAAGTGGAAAAGTGGAATATTGCTCGCGCGTTAACATGTGTCTGTACGTGCTTGTTTGTGTCAATAGCCTACCTGAAAACGAAAGGTCGTAGGAAATTGAAATTACATATTTGGGACAGCTATATGCCTGGCGCGTGACAGCGACTTTTTCGATGTAATCGGCTGACCAGAAATACCACTTTAGAGGATAAATTTTCCACATTCTTTCGATTTTCTCAATAGCGGCTCAAAAGATTTTGATTAAACACAGTAAGTCAATGTACAATGTGATGTCCTTCAATATCAGATCGATTTTATTCTCATTGGTATTCTGTCTGAGCTTAAATGGTACTGTTTAAAAAAAATCTTAAAGTATCTTTGATTTTGTCTATTTCAAATAAATATTCAGTTTTCATTGTTGGCAGTAATAAATAATGGATGATTACAAAATATAAAAATAAAATAATAACTCAACGAGTAATAAGGAAAAATATAGACCGTTTCCAATCGAAACCTGAGACCTCTTCGAGAGATCTCTCTCGATTGCAAACGTATAATTACGAATTCGTTATATTTTATCATTTATTACTGGTGTATTCTTGGGAGAGAGAAAAAAGTTAATATTCGTTATTTTCATTTATATAACTGAAAAAAATAATATAAAATGAAATAATAATATATATACTTTAAATTCGAAAAGTTTCACATATAGGTCAACTTTAATCAGAATTTAATAATGCTCAATAAATATTTACACGAATATACGGATAATAATTCAAGCAAGGTATTGAAATAAAAGTAGTAAATATAAAATTTGATAAATATAAATAGGTACTTAGTATTAAAATAATTGATATAAAAATAATGAGTAATAAAAGTAATAAATATGTATAATAAAGTATTCTATTTAGTTTGTTTTTGTAGTCGGTATAGCGGGTATAGGGTACTGAAGAGGCCCTTCACCATGCCGGTTTCTAATTTATATCTGCATAACATTTATGATTAACAATACTTAATTGAAAGTAATGATTAGTATCTTTGATGATAAATGATGTGTGAATTAATGAGATTCCGCTCTCTTATTAAGATGAAACCGTTTCTTTGCATTAAAAAAGTGGCTCTGATTGAATACAAGTATGATATATAGATTTTGTGCCAAGCATATACGCTTATGTTGTATTTTGTAAGTAGAAGGGAGCCGTAGCACCGACTGTGAAGGACGAGGTTTGTGGTGTATATTGATCCTTGCAATTAATTGTGACGATAAGGAGGCACCTTCAAAGCTAAGCTAGAAGATGATCAATAGCTACAATTAGTCTACGCTTCATTAATTTAATTATAAAAAAAAAATCAATTGTTCCTTAGCTTAGGCTCCAAGATACTGAATTATAATATCTTAAAGGGCTATCTGATCAGAACGAATTTCTTTTATATCTTGTCTGATGAAAAGAAGTTACCCTTTTATAATAAATTGTCATTTGCAATAAAGTAAATGGCCGTAATTATTTTTAGCCGGTATCATTTAGCCCGAATCAGATCATGAAATAGGCTGTAGGCGATAAGATACACGAAGGTCATTTGTATTTGTAGTGTTTATTTTCGTTCTTCAGATAACATTCATAAATTAGACGATTTACGTTTTTTGAAGGTTATTTTCTCTGGGTATGATTGCATTTTTTCCCTCTTTTTTTGTAGGTGCGTAGTTTTTTGGATTAGAAAGCTATTACAAAAGCTAGAACACATATTTTATTAATTTGATTTTTTTTTGGAAATGATTGATTAGAGAAAACTCTCTATAATTTTCCATTAAGGGTTATGAAGCATGCCAGTAATTATTGGTGTTTTTTTTAATTTGTACTTATATCTATGAAATTATAAATTTATTAACTTTACATTAACCTAAATAATTTGAAAGTTATGATTTCAAGAGCTATTTGTCCGATGTAATTTCTTTTTTATCTCCTGCCTGGTCATATCCGGCATACTGGCTGAGGGGTGGGGAGGGGGATTTTTTTTTGGCCCCCTTCATGGTCATTTCTGACTTAGGGGAAGGGATTATCTACTGTTTATCACCCAATTCTAACCATGTTGGGAGGGGGGTCAAGTTTTCATTTCGTGGGACCGCCGCCGACTGCAGTCATGAGTTGGCGCTTTAACCTGCTCTGAACAGTATTTATAAGTAACCACCCTATCCTAACCATGGTGGGTATATTAACAAAGGTACTTGTTATTTGTCGGATATATTCTATGGACATTGTGCCTAACTACTACGACTTATTTGTAATAATTTACAAATATTTCATACAACTGATTTAATCCAAAATTACTTATCAATAATTAACTATTATTTTTGATTGATTTTATTAGGTGGACCAACTAAATCTAAAATTGACGGATGTTAAGATAAGTGGTATATATATAGGATAGCTTGGTATTAATGGTAGGTTATTCTTTTGACTAAGCAACCCATAAAAAATTTCTTATTTTGCTAAAGAAATCAGTGTTTTCCCAATTCGATGTTTCATACTTATACCAGAACTGTTTTATTGTTTTCCTTTTCCTGTTCTTAACTTGTGGAATGTGTAATATATACCTTAAACTTTACTTATGGGTTTGTCAGAAAATCAATTCCCTCTTCCATCATTTAATATCAAACGGCGTTTAGTTCAGATTACGTTTTTCTTCTGTAACATTCTCCAACACCTAAACTCGTAATGCTATGATATTACATGAATCGTGGCCAGTATTGCGTGTGCTTATATGTACGCATCGTCACTCTTATAGCTGCTTACTGATCGTTGCGTTTCTACGGTCTGGTAATGGTTGTTGTAACTGGTACTAGAAGTTATTATTGCGTAACTAAAAGTAATTCGCTGCAATGGCCTGTGATTACTGACATCCCTTTTTTTTATTTATACGAGAATACATTTAGCATTATATTTCTTCTTAATAAATATAATGTTATAACATCGTGGGTACTTAACTACGTGGTTTTCATGTATATATTATTTGTTATAGTCAGAGATCATTCGCATACTCAAATAGCTGTTGTACTATGTTAGAACAAAGAGAGGAAATGTATAGAAGGGTACAGATCTAGGGAGTTGAAATTTATCAAACGTCGACTTTACAAGGGTTGTCGCAATTGAAAAATCCTTTAGCACTCTTGGAAGTGTTAGTCAAATTTCCAATACTGCCCCTATTGAAGTAATCTTGCCTATTATTCCTTTATTTGTTTATTTTTAGCATGACTTATGAATTTATTTTATTCTTAATCAGAACCTTGCACTTTAATGAATGTATTAAAAAAAAATTGGAAAAGATTCACATTCAGCTTTTTTATATTTAACATTAAATTAAACATAATTCTAATTTGGATTACTAATGATCTTGAATTTTTTTATGATTTAAAATTTTTTTCATCCATTTATTTGGAAAACTGACTATAAATTGTTGAAAGAATCTTCATGAAATTTGTTTTCTTAAGACAATAACAATAATATTGGTATTAAGTTATGGCAATTGTCTTTCGCTTGTAATTAACAAACATTATTAACATTGTAAAAATTTTCATTTTGAGATATGAAATTTTAATTAGTACTAATAACTTTTTTAGTACATGAATTTAAATCAGAAAACTTTTTTTCGACGTATTACTTTTTTATGATCTACCTAAAGTTGCTATACCGAACTCATTCATGGGTCTGAGACTCATTTATATACAATAGGAGACTGAATCGGATAAAAATCCAACCACTTAAATGTTGCACCAATGTTTGCATATTATATGCGGTTTAATCGATTAGTGTTGGCAATGATAAAATATTTTAGGACTTTGGCAGAGTTATCTGAAGTTTAATGGTTGTGTGTCTAAATTTAAAATGATTCTTTTTTCAATTCTTAGACATGAGTACGTAGATGTTCTAACGAACTTTAGCATCTGCCTGGTGGTCGTTAATATTCTTTGTTCGAACTGGAATTAAAAAGTTCATCTCTTGGGACCAAGAAGAAATAAATAGTAGCTAACGCAAGTAGGACAAAACCCAGAGCGCTCCGCTTTGGGACCAGGGCCCAGCACGCTCGACCATTATAACCACGAGGGAGAAGGTAGATTGATGAAACCACAATGATACTAATACCATATGCTTTTGTAGATGGTCATGTTCGTACCCTCAGTTAACTTTATTTTCTTCAGGACATGTGTAATAATGTTTGTATATTTTTGAGTCAAACCAGTTATTATAAACTATAGCGAATTGATCAATGGTTTCCCCTCGTAATGTGTTAAGTTTCACCTTTCGTTTTTATTGGTATTAACTGGATATGCATACTTTCTACTCTATCAGCAATTTGATTACAATATTCTTTATTCATGCTACGAGATTTTCTAATTTTTCTCTGAAAGTTATTTAAATCAGGGAAAGAAACTCCTTTCTTATCTCCACCATGTAAACTTAATTTTCTCTCTTTCCGTCTCTCTCAATTATCATACTAATGAAGTCCACTTCAAGTGAAGTAGAAATTCAGAGCAATGGCATTTGTTGCATTTTCATCCTTTCATAGTCTATTTTACTCCCGGATCTTACGTTTTGGTCGAGATACCTTTACCTTCTTTGCTTAACGCTAATTTACAAGGATACCTTAAACGTGTTCCGTCACTATTGGAGTATATCTAACTGATTTTTTTACTGGTAGAGGTTGATTACATAATCTCACGAATCATTACAGTTTTAAGTTATGTAAATTTTTTGAATTACCATTGCGATTATTAAGATACTATTCAAGTTAAACATAGTAACGTTGTCCCATCTTTTATTTTTTTTTTATGCCTTAAATCGATATTCCTCAGATTTACTATTCTTGACGAGTATTATCAACACTATAAAAATTATTCATTCTGTTTATTTTGTGTTGTGCATACTCTGTGGTTTCTTCTTTGAGTTATTGCTTATAAGTATTTTTCTTTTTAAGAACGGAGAGCTTTATATAAATAATGTTTTTTGGTATTGCTTGTTTAGCGCATAGGAATATTTTTTAATCAACGTTATTAGGAAATAAGTTACTGACCTTAAAAATATCTTAATAACATAAAAATGTGTCGAAATCATTTTCTCTAATAAAATTTGTTTTGATCTTTGACCTTCTACATGCTATAGGGTAATAAAAGATGAACTCCAGTGCAAAACAACAATTCATTTTACACCGAAATTTTGGATTATTAGTGAAAAGAAATTAAGTTTAAATCTTTTTGAACCATAGTGCTTCTTAGCAATATTTTATTGACCTTTTCATTTGTTCTCTACTGCGAAATGAATTTCGTTTTTTGTCTGGATCAAAATGAATTTTGCCTGAAATGGAACGAGTAGACTTAATGGACCACTAATTATGCGACTTACTTTTATTTGATTTTATAAAATAAGAATTGTTGTTAATTATGCTAGTTTTTCTTACTTTATAATTTTTGTTTGCTAACATAATTAAAGTTTTGTTTTTGTTTTTTAGCTGTTTGGTTTTTATTGTTTGAATACTTCGGAGGCAAGAGACAATATATATTTTTTTTATACAAATGTAGCATTATTTCTCGTTTTTATATGACTAATTTTGCATTGACCAGAGGTTTAAATGATTTAAGCGATTACCATTTAGACACATGACATGTTTTTTTAAAAGAAACATGTGTATTTATTTGGGAGGGTATGATTTGCTCAAACCTTTCTCTTTTAAAGTTGTAGAATTGTTTACATTATGCCTTTCACTTATGTGGTACAGACATTCCTTTATTATGGCGTTAAAAGAGTTTGGTTTTGCGTTATTTCCCAATTTTGATTTGAGTTTTTAGGTTATAAAATTAGTTTAACCGGCAATCGAATGTATTAAACAAATTCATTGTATGTCTAAAAATCTACAAAAAGTCTAAATTTCATTTTGGAAAAGTACTACATGTTAATTACTTTGCTCTTTTACTAAAGTATCATAAAAGAAAATTAATTTTTCAAACCTTTATGAGGTGGTTGTAAGAGCAGATGAGATGGTAGCTATAAGGAGAGAGAAGGTGGAACGTGGAATATTCCAAATAGAGGAGCTCCCGTTGGCAAAATCTGTTTATTCATTTCTTCGACTTTATTCAAATGTATTCTTATTGTTGTCCGACTCTCATCGCCTCTTCTCCCAAGTCTTGTCATTTGTTATTGAAATTCTTACCTCCGGTGAAAACACTTGGGAGTTCCAGCGCCCGTTATTAAAA
Organism: Halyomorpha halys; assembly: GCF_000696795.3. Lineage (NCBI taxonomy): Eukaryota > Metazoa > Arthropoda > Insecta > Hemiptera > Pentatomidae > Halyomorpha > Halyomorpha halys. The sequence continues at coordinate 239,394 of NW_027113995.1, forward strand.
AAATATCAACTTGTGACAATTCGCTGATAAATCCTTGGAACCAAATATTGTCTCATTTATAATTACCAATTTTTTTTTTTGAGTTGAAAGGTTTTGAAAGAATAGTATGAAGAAGATAATTAATTTAGTAGGAGTTTTTATTGACTTGAGTTCTTTGAGAAAAATAGTTAAGTTTTTAGGAAGTTTATTTATGCGGCCCTTTTACTCAGTTCATTTTATGAATATAATATTATTATTACTTTAGCAACTGTTGTAGTTTAGTTATTAATTTTTAAACAGTAATAATTTTTTCAAAAAACCACCTTAATTGTAATATTATTCCATGTGAGTAAATTGATTCATTTAAGTTACAATAGGTAATTTGCTGCTGAGCGTATCTTCAATATATATTGATAGTTGTCCGTATGGTATATCAGAATGTAGTGGTTTCGAGGATTGGTGGTAAGAAATAATAAATAAAATAGTAGTAACTGATTATCAATTGCCAACACACAAACATGTAAAATTACATTAATATAAACATAGAAAAATAATTCCCTCTCAGGGACAGTAAGGCCCTTAATGGAGTACATCATATATATATATATATATATATATAAAGTAAGAATGTGAAGGAAGGGAGTAAAATAATGAAAACAAAATATGGATAAAATAATAAATGAAGTTGTAAGATACCAACCTATATGTCTTCGACATTTAATAAATATTTAGTTACCATTATTGTAAATGATATTTTTAACTGCTTCTTCCTGGTAAATGTCTTTAACTTGAACTGCTCGTCTGTATTGGATGATTAAATAGTTGCAAATAAAGGATTATTAAAAATATTTTATTATATTAAAGAGGAGAATTAAAAATATGTTGGAATCAAGGTTTAGACGACTAATAGTATTTTTTCATTGAATTTATTCGTGTATTATGATTTCTTTGTTATTTATATTCTATTGCAATTTTCAACAAGAAGTTTGTTATTATTTCTATCAAACTCTTCTAAAATATTTCACCTTGCTTTCAGAAGTTTCATGAACATAATTGTTAGAATTTATGGGTTCTTGCTACTGTAACAATTATATTTAGATACATTAATCTGGATCTCCTATATCACCTTCGGCTTCCAAATCAAAATCAGCATTAGTTACATTTTCGTGAATGTTATGAACTAAATAGACCGTTCTTATAATATTGTTTTGTATATAGTTTGCAAGATTATTTATTTATGAAACCAGAAGATAAAATTACGGTTTATGAGACGGCCGGTTGATCAGAGGTGCTGTTAATGCCTTGGGGAGGTGATAAATGACAGTAGCTATTCGCAGTTGAGAGCAAGTAATGAAGCTAGAACTAATCAGGTCTCGGGTTTAAATAAGCTCCGTCCCTGTCTAACCTTGGATATCTTTTTTAATGGTCCTTTCTTTATTGGACTTAATTTTTTTTGTCTTAACCGTAATTATCTTTTTATCATCTTTACAACACCTGAGGTAACAGGCTTTGTCTTTTATAGGCTTAGATCAATATCTCAGCTATTCAAGTTATTAAAATTATTACCTATTTTCTGATTTAGGTCTGATTTTACAAATTTTATATTCATTATTTTTTTTTTAGGTCTATTAAAGGTTTATTTTTTTATAGACCCGTGTCCAAGTAAGAATTGCGTTACTTGGTTTCATTTAGTTTTTTAATATTAGTATTTATTGGATTTTTTTAAAGATTCCATTAAAACCAAGAGAATGAAATAGTGAGATTAATAAATATAAATAAAATATGTTGTTGGATATAGTTGTGTTATTTGTAGAATCATTGTGTGGTTTTTATCTTACATTATCAAAATTTTTGAACACTTAAATATGGCTTATAAAATACATTTCGCGAAAATGTTAGTTGGTTCCCTATACTGCTTATCAATTCAATTGCAAATTTATTTAGTAAAATGTGGATATAATTTTTTTTTTTTTTTTTTTTTAGTTTGTCGATGTGTACATTATTTTTATTACTCAATAACTTTATAAGAAATGAGATAATTGCAGTCAATTTTATTTTATTTCAACATTTTTTAAAATTATGGTACTTTTTTTGGTTATTAATTAATATGAAATGTATTCCAAGAGGAAGGAAGTATTAAGATCGTGAAAGATTTTGGAACACTCATTTTTAGGTTGCCTGAGTTCAAAACGGTCTAAAAAAAAGTCTTGCAAAATGGTGTGTAAGTGCGGGTGTATGTTTTTGTATTTCCATGGTTGTTATGACAGTAGTTTGAATTTTTATATTATTTTCACTTAGCCATTTATAAAATATATTCTAAGATAATGCATACGCAATGTGAATAATAATGAAATAGCTGTTGAATGTTGTGTGACGCTCGGACCAAACGTTTTTTAACTAAATGATATGAAGACCATAGTGAAAACAATATATATTCCACTTTTTTCATATGTTTAGAAAAACCAATGTTGTTTTGAAATTTAATAGGATGTTAATTAAGTTACATTGTTATCAATATATTTTTTAAACGTATCTAGGTATTTAAGCTTTTCTCCTGTGATTTTCAAATATTTATGTTCACCCTGTGAAGGCGGTTATATCCAAAAACGTAATTGAATATTAAGTTTAAGTCCGTTTTTAGTTGCATAAGTAGCTTACATTGTAGTACTTTACTGAAACCCTCATTATTATTTTAAGGCTCCCGTTTTCTCAAAACCTTTTTGACTTGAGTCTATTAGAAAAGTAATCACGTATATTGCAGTTGCGTTGTTACGGACGATAGTAACAATTAAATAATTGTTATAAATTATAAACTGCGGTTGCCACATGATTATAAAATTTATTTATACCGATTCTATATTCGTATTGCCTCCAAAAATTACAACGAAAAATTCAACTTATAAGATTTTATGTATTAAAAAACAAAATCAATTAAAATAAATAAACTTGCCAAAAATTAATGACTTTAAATAAATAAATAAATTTTAACTTATGTCTCGAATTTCCTCATTTTAGTGAAGAAATCACAGGAAATATTACATACTATACAGTATATATATTATACTACTGGAACTATTACTTTCCTTAGAATTACTTCTAAAAATGGCGAACAAAAGTTTTTTCAATTGTAAAATTATTCGATTCTAGTATACTTTCAGCCTTTAATAATCAATTATTATTAATTTTTCAACATCTCTGTGTTAACCCAATAAGTGTTTTATTATGTTCCTGAAGTTATTAGCTTTATATTTAATGTGACTTTCTTTCGAAATATGCCGTTCGTGGACTGAGTTGCTTCATGTTATGTTACATTGTTTCGTTGTAATTAAACCGTTGTTTGAGCAACCATGTGACTTGCGTGATCATCCCTATCATAGATCTAAGATGTTATTCATTGCTTCTAAACAAAGAGCCATCTTTAAGATGTTGGTTCGCCATCTGCTAAAAATATCCTCAACAGAAGAGCCTTATGTTGTTTAGACTGGACAGAGAGAGGGCCTCGTGCCGTCTATAACTTAAATTTACTTCTTTAATTCAACTTTTAACTTGTTGTACTATTGCCCTTGTTGTTGTTGTTTGTTGTGTTTTGCATTTTCTACATCTTTATTCTCTACAGGCTGTTATAATGCTTTTTAAAATAAGCTGCTCTGAGTTGAATTGAACTGTTAACTTTTTTGTCTCTTTCATCATTATTAACCAATCGAAAGACCGTAACAAGACCGTTTGATAATCACATGGTGCAATGACTTATATTTCATACGTAATTAGACTACGTAAAATAATATGATAAATCCTGAAAATATATTTAGATACATTTTTTTTTTGTCGTATAATTTATAAATATTAAATATTTTGTTTATATTCTACGGTTAGAAAATGCAATTCTCCTAACCATTTTGGTATTGAATGAACTCTTTATCTTCTATTAGAGGCTGAATTCCATGGTGTAATTTATGTATCAGCGGTCTTTCATCTCCAACGATGCATTTCCTTTTCAGGGCTTTCTTAGCTGTCATTTCCTCTTTTATTAGTGAGGTCAATCGCATTAAGAATTTAACAAATCCTTTGAGATTTCTTTTTGCTGGGATTTAATTATATTTGTCCAAACCCTATTAAATATAATATCTGTAAGCACAAAGTGAACAATAAAAAATTATTGTTATATGGAACAATCAATTGAAATAGTATATCATATGATGTTTAAATGTTAAATGGCTTGTTAGACTAAGATGTTTTCAGACTATTACGTGAAGGAAAACAATTGATTGAAACCTCATATGAAATTATTTTTTTTCAAATTATTTATAAAGTCATTGTTTACCTTTTGAAGTTTTAATTCAAGTAACTTACCTCAACTTGTATTTCTGATTATTTGTTGTTACATGTTTTGGTCCTTGTCAAATTAAGCTTTGTGATGAGACAATTTATCTGAAACCAAATTGATGTTCAATTTTTTTATAAATGGTTTTGTAAATTTTATTGAGTCATTAGTTTTATTAATAATAATTATAAAATTAGAAGCTTGGTGAACCCGATTGTTCGATGCCGATTCCACTTATTGTTCTGTACATGCATCTGGCTAGTCCATAGGCAATAGTGATGCTCCTCCAAACTCAAATCTACTAAATCAGTATAAATGTAATCCTCTCATCTACTTTTCGGTCTACTCCGCGGACGATTGCCTATCGGCTTAATGTTTATAAACACTTAAGAACTCCGTTCGTTACTAAGTCCCACAACCTTGCATGCTCATCTTATTCGCCGAAATGGTATAACCTGCAAATAGTGATCATTATAATAATATATTACTTTATTCTTTATGAATAGTGGTGTATGTGGTGTTAGTATGTATGATACTTTTGAAAATCTACAATTATCTGCCTCATAATTTATGTATATTATTCATGACTTGTTGAATAAATATAAAAACAATCTTGTTTATTTTAGCCTAATGATAACATATGGTGTATGTAGATCCTACTTTAGAAAAGGTCCTATTCAGATTTTAGAGCAACAGTTTTTTAGGCGCATAATAATTTGAAAGGGGAAAAAAAATAGAAAACAAAAATCAGCCATTTCAGAGCGCTTAAAAATGTTAGGCCTAAAACCAAGTACATATTACTTTAGGAATAGTTTTAAAACTCGTTTGACAATATGTACTGTTGGTGCTATAGCTTAAATTTTATTGACAGTTATTAGATTGATACTAAACTATATTGAAAAACGTGTAAGATTGTAGATATGTTTTTTATTTCACCTTTTATTTCCCTCCTTGATTTTCTAGTTGTAGTTGGTACCTATATTGTTAAAAGCTGTTTTGGTGTGTTATTCGCCTATTCCTTTTTATTAGATCACTTATCATTGTTAGCCCAGGCTATTATTCCACATATTATGGCATATTGACCTTGTTATTATAGGATTATGTTGATTCAGCGGCGAGCCAATAAGCTCATCCATGACCCATGATCGCTAGTCGATACCGAATATTCCGGGCTATATGAGTATAACCCGCTCGGACCCTGATCCTATCCATGGCTAGGGGATCAATTGATTAGAAATTGCATTACTTATTATATTTACAGTTCTGAGAGAATTTCGGCAATACATTATTCCAAAAGCCGATAAATGATACAAATTTATAATGTAGATATAATACATACAATTTTTTTAACTGTATATTTCTGTCGTATATAAAAGTGCAATCATGAATAAATTTTAAAAGCAAGTGTTCGAAAATTCATTAGCATGGTAAATCTTTAGTTTTTTCATGTTTTGTGTACATTTAAACATAATACACCTCAACTACTCCAGATATGCCAAGCTCGTTAAAAGGTTTTAACTGTATGTGTCGGGAGCACCCAAATTTCCTGTATTCATTTCTGCCTAAACCCTTTACAAAATCTGGTTACTTTAGTTACATTTATACGGGTTCAAAGTTATGTAAAGGGAAAGAGCCAATCCTTCGAAAAGGAAATCATAGATAGATGGCAATCTTTGTGGAACGAAAGCCCAAGGAATTAATTATTTATTTGATTGTTTATGGGGCAACCCCTGTACTAAGAGAGTTAATTAAAAAGGACGCAAGTCCTCGGGTACCTCCAGCGGTAAATGTGGTTGAGAAGATGTACTGACTAGCCTGAGAATAGGTCGCACGAGGCCCACTCATCCCTATCTTATTTCAAAACCAACACCTCCAAGACGTCAATATTGTAGTAACAATTTGACAATTAGCTTTATCTTCTAGAAAAGCTCATATTTCACGTCACAACTCAATAGCTTAGGATTAAATATTTAAAAAAAAAGTCCTATAGACGATGATAAAACAATGAAATTATTATTTGAAAGGTTTATTATCACAAATTTAACATCAAACAGTCGAAAAATAGGACAAAAGTATTAAAAAAACAAATAAAAAAAAATTGCAAAAATTTTTGACAGAATTTGACAGACTAACCCCAAGAACTTTGCCGATGATAGCCATAAATCTTGGTTCTTTAAAACTTTTTTCGGCAGTGCTCCGACCGCTTAGTGCCGTTAATGATTTCGTCTTTATTTAAAATTTAAAATTGTATTGAATGGTTATTTAAATTAACTATTGGCCGAGGAAGCACTTGCATAAGAGTAATTTACTGCTTATCTCTGTCGAATGCCATTCCTTGGATAGTCTGTTCTCAAATTTACTGCAGATGGTATAGTTGGGATTTTCTACTGCTGTCATATAGACATGCCGCTGTTCCACATTTACTTATATTTTTTCCCCTCGGTTAACATTCCTACTACTTAAATGTTCCTCTACTTAATAGAGTTCGTTATCAAGCTGGGTCTCTTCACCAACATTCAGGACTATATTTACCTTTCATTGGAACTGGGTGATGGTATGCATACCATAAGGAAGGAGGGTGGGTTTTTTAGTATTGCCGCATACTTGACCCAGTTCTTGTCTGAGAATATCTTGCAGGAGAAGATAATGATGTTTGTCAAATTTTTCTATTTACTTCATAGCACATTTTGAAGTATATTTATTATATAATAATTTATTGTTTTTTAAGTTTAATAATTACTATATAACAGTAAAAATAAAATATATAATACACTATATATATATTTTACTAATTGATTTTAAAACTGAAATAAATACTTTTTTGTTATAACTTAAATATTAGGACACCTTGTAAACGTATAATAATAGTAAAGGCCTAACGAACCCGAAGGTTCGATGGCGATACCACCAGTCGCTTTCTACATACATCTTTCCAAACCTAATTCTACGAAATCAGTTTTAACGCAATCCTCTCATCTAAGTTTCGGTCTACTCCTAGGATGTTTACCCGTCGGTTCAGTGTTTATTAACATTTTAGGAATATGCTCCTTACTAAGCCCTACAACCTTACACGCCCATCTTTATCGCCGCAATGCTATAACCTGAATTATATTTACGGGGTGCAGTCCCCTTAATTCAGCGTTGTGTAGTCTTTTAAATTTCTCGTGTTAATTCATCCTTTTTCGGTCCGAATATTTTACGTAATTCTTTATTTACAAAAACTAAAGGCGCTGTTCATCCCTTAGTGTAAGATCCCACGTCTCAAATCCATGAAGAACAGTGGGAAGGATAATAGTTGTGTGAATTCTAATTTTTAATTTTTTGGATAGAAGGCGCGATCTATGCAGTTTTGAAATTTTAAAATAAAAAGAATTTCCCGCCTTCAACCTCGCTTTTATTTCTCCATCAATTTCGTCTTTTCTAGTTCTTTTCTGGTTTTACCGTAGAACCTAAATACTTAAACCTATGTACCTGTTCAAGCTTATTTCCTCCTATATCTGTATCACCAAAATTCCTCGCGTTTCTACTGCTAACCATATATTTTGATTTATCCGTACTTATTTCAAGACCTTGTTCCTTATTGGAGTTTATTAACGCGGTTGTATTTGGTTCTAGCATATCGTTTCCTTGTCCTCACTCAATAATAACAAGTCATCAGTATGCCCAAGCTCCGGTATTTTAAAACCCAATGTTAAACCTTTTTCGGTATTCATCACACTTTTAATGACGTATTCTGGTGCTAGATTAAATAAGATGGCTAATAAAGAATTGCCTTGTTTTAAACCCGACCGAACCTTGAATTTCTCAGATAAATGATTACCGATTCGTACCTTATTAAACATCTCGGTCCTGTATAACCGTACGAGATTTACTAACTTCTTTGGTATTCCCTGCTCAATCAGAATATTATATAGCTTCTGGCCCTTGTAAACGTATAAGGAATATATTTATTTTTATTTAAATCATCTATATTTTTATACTTCTTATTAAAAAAGTATCGTACATATGTATAAACTTTCAGCTATACTACAGGATGTCTTCGTCATTGATCATTTGAAAATTTTTTGTGTGTTTGGTTCGATTTGCGTTATCTTAATTATTGTATAATATACACACTCTGCATGGAATATGAACATTTCATCTGAAGCTCCTTAATTTATTATTATTGTTATGACTAAGTATTCGGCTATGATTAAAAAATATTTATATTCTAGTATGTATATAAAATATATTTTTCTTACTTACAATTAAGTGTTGTTTAATTTGAGATCCTAGCCTAAATAGTTACTACTTTGACAGTCAACTGGGTGATAATTCGTAATTTGCATTCTTGCCTCTTAGGTTTTTTGCTACCACTATTTGCGGAGCTTGGATGAAAGTTGTAAATATTGTAAAATTGTCGGAGGGGGGGGGAAGAAGGGGGAAGAATAAATAAATAAAAGCTATGAGCTACCTCTTAGTTTTTCTTCCACTATTTGGGCAGGTGCGATGAAATTTGTAAATTTAATGAATGGCGGTGAAAAAAAAAAATATATATATATACTAAAATAAATAAATACCTTGTGTATTTTATTACTTTCACCATTTGGTGACAGTCACGTTGAATTTGTAAATATTGTGAAATGCGGCCATGAGTTGCCTCTTAGTTTCTTACTTTCATTATTCGGGTAGCTACGAAGAAATTTATAAATATTTTGAAATGTGATAAAAAAAAAAAAAAAAAAATTAGGAAATCAAAACTATAAAGTATTTAGTGTCCTATGTAATAATAAATGCATTTTATGAGTAAATGTACCAACACTGAATTTATTGAGGTTTTCATTGCAAATTAAATTATACCTAGTCATTTTTTTTCGAATTTAATTTATTTGTTATTGACATGTTTTGAAAAATTAGGAACATGAATTATATGAACGAAAAAATGACCTAAGTTATTTTTACCTAATACTAGTGAATCAAATCATATGCTTTACTTTACGTTCCGCTGTGTCAGTATATATTTTTTAATAACTATACACGCCACTTAGTTGTTATTTTTTATGAACCTTAAATTATTATTATATTTTAAATATTAAATATTACATTCATTTTTTTTTTTTACAGGTAAGTACTGTTGCTTTCCACTATTCATCCTTGCATTATTAGTAAGTATTGTGCGATTCCATAGTGTTTCTCTGTATGGAACAATTTATTTTCGATGTTTTATTTATTCTAATGAATTGTTTTATGCGATATAATAAAGAATTTAGTATTGATGATAAATTATTTTAAGTTTAAGCACTTAAACAGGAATATTTATTCATTTTTTTAGACGCTACGAAAGTGAGTGTAATTTTTCATCCTACCGTGATTGATGCCCTTAATGGGATTTCAATTTGTTGAGAAAATTACATTTCGGTGCGGAGGCAGTATTCGGACCGAAAGAATATTAAGTTTTTGTTGAAAACCCCGTGGATGTGCTTCTTGATATTCTTCAATGTTTATGAGCCTCTTGGGAAGCCCAACTTTTCTTATATATATATTTGTTAACAGAATGTTTCTCTCATAATTATTTCAATCTATTCTGATGATAAATCTTGGCGTTATGTTTTTTAAAATGATTTTTGAATAGGATGGTGTTTTAAGATTGAGACTATCACACTAATTTATCTCGATTGAAAATGAATGGGTTGTACCAAGCTGGGGAACGTAATTATCCTAGTGCATTCTGGGTCCACAAATCCTCAACTTATTACGCTATTAGTAGCGTTTTATTTTGTTGTCTTCTATAAAAGAAATATCAAAACACGAAGAATATATTGCACTATTGTTTTATGAACTTAGCTGCCATTAAGGCTAAGTGCTGTGTAAAACTTTATGTGGCCGTAGTTTATTTACTACTGACCATTATCGAAGCATCTTCTCTTGACTGACTGCTTTTTTCCGCTCTTAACAGAGGCTGTAATCCTAGGTTGAGAATTATCGTAACATCAGAAAGGATAAGTTAAGGATTTTTAGAATTCGTTTTCAACTCGATTTAAATATAAACATATCGTCGGTGTTGTGTAAAAAGGATGAATTCAAGAAATTAGATATTTTCGTATTTATTTCTTTTTACTAGACCTGGCATTGTTACTCCTTAGTTTTATAAGACAAACCATGTGGAATGTCCCATGTTCTAAAACATGGCCACAACCGGATTCGAACCCTGGCCTGGGAGATAGTAACCAGCGTCTTACTCACTGAGCCACCTCGCTCCCAAAGCACATAATGTTTTATTATTAAAATTATTGGATTCCTTTTTTTTTTTAGGTACCTAAAACCAATCAACATCTAAAGCTATTTAAATTCTTTATTTATCGACTCCCTGAATTATTCACGACTACTTCTGATATTATTCGTATTCAGAGAGTATTCTTTTGCACTAAAATTAAATATATGTGCGATTGAAATGTTCCCCGAACTAAGAACAAAACGAGCAAAGAATAGGGTTTTCTTTTGCTCAAACCAAAACAAGATAAAATTTATAAAATTGAGCTAAGGAGATAACAGTATTACTGTAAAAAGATGAAGAATTATCTACTGTAATGTGACCAACGTCTCTAATTTAAGAATGGTTAATTTGTTATTAAACTGCTCACAGGGTCTACTAAAAGTGACGAAATGTATGATCTTCGATGTATTCGAAATTTTTTTTAAAAAGATACAATTTCCACCTGACATTGTTAAATGTTGTTGGCGATATTTCCAGCAAAATTTCCAACACCATTGGGGCCACACATTGCCCTAAAGTAAGGTCCGTGGAAACGCACCTTTAGGGGGACTGTAAAGCATGCAAGCTTTTTACAATATCTGCCGTGGGTGGTAAAAAGGCTGAATGTTAAAAATAACATTTTTTTTTAGAAGAGCCAATTGGATGTTAAGTAGTCTATTATTAACCGGCTTTCTCCCGATTTCTTTACATGAAATTTCCTTGAAATGTTCCATTTCCTCTAAATTTCATTTTAAAGAATCGGAAGAAGTGCCGAATTATAGCTATTCATTCAAACATTCAACTTACTCTCCTCTAAAAGTGTTTTACCTCGCTCGGCTGATTATTATTATTTTTAATTTAATTTATTGATTATTGAATGAATATTTTGTAATTAAATTTTATTTATATTAATAAGCTGTGATTTAATTTTGAAACGATGATCATCAATTTTTCTTATGCCAAATATGGAGGCATACATTGGAAACAAATATTCGCCAATGTCTATTGGACCAGGCTGGACCCAAGTCTGGCCATACCACAATACTAGGAATCAAAGAATATAATAATAATATTCTTTATTTGTTCTGGGATTGATCCCTTTAGAATAATATACAGGCGTCAGAATTAGGCTTTAGAGCCTTAGAGTGAAATACAAAATAAGAATGAAATTATAAAACGTCATAAAACATAATGAAATAATGAATTTGTAAAGATTAAAATGAACAACAATTATTAACAGAATATATAAAATAAGAATAGAACAAATAAAGTAAACCATGTCTCATATCATAAAACATAAGATGGCAAACACTTCTGATAATAATATAATAGAAAACAAAAATGATAAAAATCAAATGTAATTAAACTAAAAATAATAAATGGAATGGTACAATTTCTGCTAATATACATGTAATAAACGAAATTCTGAAACATTAATTATAGAAAATGATAAACTTTGTTAGAAACATTCAATTGTTATTCTGCCAGAATGTGGTCGAAGATACAAGATTTGAAGGTTGGAAGGGTATTAGAACTACCAATGAAGGCGGGAATAGAATTCCATAAGAAGAGGAACGCATGAGGAAAGATCTACCAAAGGCTGCGGTTCAATGGTAATATAGTGTTATATTAATACCCTTCGTTAATACCCCCCTTCTTTCTGGTCTTGATGTTACGATTTATAGTTCAAGAGATCCCTCTTCCCACTTCTTTTCAACCTTGCACGGGTGTCTTCGGGTACAGAGATTTATGTCAAGACATCTATTAAATTTATATCAATTAATTCATTAAATATATATTAAGTTTAAATGATTACTGCGTTTTAATGTAATTACTATTAAAAATAAATAAATAAAAAGATTGAATCTTAATAAAATAATAATAATACTAAATACTTTTGAACTAAATGCCACGTCTGAATTTATAAAAGTACCTAATCTTTGGTTTGTTTGACTTTGGGAGCCAACCGTTTGTTTACTCACATCAGTTTTAAATTTACCATGCGCATGGGACCTTACGGTCTATTTTAACTCGGACCTATATCACAGAGGCTAGTCACTTTCTAGAGCCCTAGCTTTGGAAATTTATATATCGTCATGTAGTTATCCGTTTAATGGAAAATTCCAGAATTTGATATCCATTTATGATCAAGCATTGTAAATAAAACAAGTGAAGCCTCCCTTAAAAGTTCGGGCTAAATGTATTAGTACTTGCATTAACTGCCTCCAATATTTATACGATCATTATTTAAATTGAAGCTAATATTTTACAATTGACGACTATTATTAGCTTATTTGCATAATTTCTATTTTCTTTTGCTGTATCTGTTCAATTTTGTATCAAAGCTGTAATAACTTATAAATATAAATTAAATCAGTTGATACATCAACTATAATTATCATTAAATAATAATATACATGGACATGGTGTTTAATATTATTTTATAAATATATGTAGAGATTTATTAAAATGCTTTTTGTCGTTTTATTTATCTCTATACGTTATATATTCATATCCGTCGGAGACTAGTTTGTATATAGTATGTCATAGTATACGTTTTTATTTATTTTTTATATATAAAGTATATCTGACACTACTCCGTTAGATGAAAACTTTTACTTTTGATTTATTACTTTAACTTTATTTTTGATTTAGATTGAATTCAACACTTCACTTGTTTAACAATGCTTAGTCTTACCTCATATTTTTCTTTTCTAAATTTTAAATATAAAAATAATCAAATAAACATATATTAGCATTCATATTATAGAAAATTTGGGGGTGACGGTATCAGCGTGGTAACGCGCCTGTCTGCCAACCCAAAGTTTACGAGTTCGAGTCCCCGGCCCTATCCGGGATTTTTCCAAGAATATAATTATACAATACTGGCAGCCTCCCCCGGGCATTTGTGAGGCCCGTTAGCCAATTGGTGGCATTCACAAAAAATAGGCGTGGGAGTGACGAACCCACCCTAAGAAAACCACGTCACGAAACACGCGATGTATTTCTTTAGTACATCGCTCGAGGACATGAACCTTCACGGTCTGTCGCACCAATAATAATAATTATAGAAAATTTGGTTCCAGCATTCAGTTTTATGCATATGCAATTAAAATTTAAATCGTCTCCAGTTTAGCCCACGAACGAGCAGATCGTGTAATGTGGAATTTCAAAGTATTATTCCATTTATATCGAATCATATAAGTAATAGGTTTAAAAAATGTCACACAACGGAATAAAATGTTGGGTTTGTCTGCACCTCCCGCAGGTCGGAGCAATTACTGGGCTACACAAGGACTAGTGGTCGAAGTTAAAATAATTGAGCTTGTATTATGAATCCTATGAGTGATTATTGATCAGTAGTTTCGAGAACTTATTATCTATTTGATCTTTCAAAAATCAAATAATAATTTGTCAATGATTTCGTAGTATAGTAACTATGAATAAGTTAAAAATAAGTAAAAATGCGATTCCGTGCTGGAAATCCTCAATATATGCAAATCCGTGGGGTAACGATGTAACATGCAATTTTTTGCACTATAAAACTAGTGTCAATAGAACGCTCTTTTTCATTATCCAAATTTTTCTTTTTCTTTTGGTTTCTTGAATTTGAAGCTAAGGAACGAAGGAATGCAATTGCTTCAAAATCTGATCCATAATTACAACCCATTAAAAGTATTTAATGAATATTTATTTTTTATATTGTTATTGTTTTGTTTTTTAAAGTATAATTGGTCTTGGGGATACAAAGAAGAAAATATTATATGTCTTATTTGTACGAATGTACTTCCTGAATCACTAATATTTTTGCTGAAGTATGCATGATTTATAGATTATGATTGCTATAATATAATATTGTATTAATAATATTACTTATAGTTAAATGTTGGCTATTAAATTCCCTGAATGAGTGCCTGTACGTATTTACATGAAGTATACCTATAATGTTTTTGTAATTATATAATTTTACCTATATATGTGCTTCTTCATATAATGTTTCTGCCGTTGATATTTTATTTATTGGATAAATATAAAGGAATTATATTTTTTATCTCAGGTGGTGCTAGATTACTTTTATTTAAAAGGTTTTATTTCCTATCGATTCACGTGTGTTAAATTAACGTTAAGCGTTGTTCTACCCGCAATGTGGCGCGTGTAAGCCAGCGAAAAATAATAGTGTTAAATGAAATTGCTCAAAGTCACGTGATGATGTTCCGGTTCGATATTTTATGGTTGATTCAAGTGATGCGATCCCTACTTGTGATTGAAGGATGATTTGTGACCTTAAAATTTAGGCTTAAAAAATCGTAATTATTATCACAAACTGGAGTCTTTTAATTTTATTTATTTTTTATATTAGTCACATAAATATTGAGATTACATATATTTTTTGAACGGTTGTTTTTTATAACGAGACATTCAAATTTTGAATAATTTAACTGTAAGTAATCTAAAAAAGCCTTTAACTTCTTTGTACTACTGTTCTTTAGTTTTTAAGTATCTTATTAATAATAATATTTATTATTATTTAATCCTCAGTTCTTACTATACCATATCATAACTGAGCAGTTGGCAAATTTTTAGTAGTTAATTATTATGATGATGATTTGAGGGTTTTAATTATAAATTATTATAATATATGTATGATCTTACTTAATTTATAAAAAAAATTACTGTTATGAGATTAAGTGGAATGGGATCGTAATATTTTTGTTTGTGCACTTAAAACTCTTCTATTCATCTTATAATATAACTAAATGCATAATATAAATTATAAATAACAACATTATTATGCATTAGTTACAAAATAACATGTTGGTTTGAATATCGACAAAACTATCCAAGAGTAGTGTTCATTTGTGGTGACTAGCAACCAACCACTTGGCGCTTCAAAGCTCACTTCAATTACAAAAGCAACGTTTGACTGATCAGGCCATTCTGGTCGATTTGAACATACCGGCCATTTTACTCTATTAAGGTGAAAATGGTGATTTCCTTCGTATTCATCACTAAACGATTTAGTACAATATTCAACCGTATTTATTTGGCTTCTATTCATGAAGAAATGTATTGTTATTTTATTATATCTTTCTTTATCAGTTTAAGGACAAATTAACAATTGCTGGTAGATTTTTGCACATAGCGATATAACGATCTTATGCTATTACTACAGAGACAATTACTCTGTATAAGTTGTACTTTCTCTACAATCTAAATTAACTTTATATATTTTCTTGTGTGCCACATAAGAAAGGTACAGAAAATAGCAGGAAAACTACTGTTTAGTTACTAAACGGTTCTGTTTGCCACCCAGACCATATTCCAATTCATGTATTTTCTTATTCGAATTAATTTATTCCTTGTTGTAATATTTTTTTATCTACGATTCATTAAAACATATGTATATCTATACCGCGTTCTAAACATTTTTCAGTAATATATTTAAAAATATCTATGATACTGTGCACACATGTGGTAATTGCAATTTTCATCCCTATTGCATTAAAGTTATATCTGAATTATTGTATTGAAAACAGTCCGATGTGATAAGTACAATATAGTTCAAATGATGTTGAACACTAACTTACACTGATGTTTTAAAAGCTCTTACGCGTTTTGACATATTTACGCAAAGCACGTGTGTGCAAAACACCATCGATGACAAAATTTTATCCTAACGTATATTTATATCCTCTGGTCTCTAAGATATAAAAAAAGAATATGACTAAATAATTGAAAAGCCTACAACTACAAAGTTTTAGCTCTAGTTTTGGCTGTACCCCTAAGTTTGACTTTACCCTTGATATGTGAAATTATATTTCAATGTCTATTGAGTTTAGAGAGACCCATGATTATTCTTAAATTGTAGTAAACTTAATCCAGTTAAAAATTCCTTTGTGGTAAAAATAGCCTAAAACCGGAAAAAGAAAGTCTGGAAACCGCCAGATTTTTGATCATTAACAAACATCATCAATAACAAATTGATTTTTAGAGAGATATAATTAAATAAATTTATAAATTAAGTTTTTTACATTTTGAAGATCAAATCATTTTGGTTCTCTTTGGACTCAATAACCTTAATAACTTAATATAGATTTTAAACAGTTTCTCAAAAGTTATATTATCAAAAAATTATATTGCTTCTTATGCTAATGTAACTCTCTTTAATGTATCTTTATGCTCTTTAACATTAATTTAATGCTATTGACTCCTGTAATATTATTGAGTTGAGTGACATTCGTTTATTTGGATTTCCACTAACGTCTGTTGAACAGATTCAATACTTAGGACACCATCTTGACAAGAGACTTGGAATCCACTCACAAGACTGAAACGACAAGAAGCTGCTCGTTGATTTCGATTGCTACAACACTTACTTGACAAACGCTCTAAACTTCCCATTCACTACAAAAAATTAGTATACACTTCGATAATCTGACCAATTTGGACATATGGAATTGAGCTCTGGGGCTCCACCAAACCATCAAATTCCTCCCGCATCCAATCCTTACAATCCAAAATCCTTGACGTTCCTTATTACGTTAGAAATAAACACATTCACAAAGACCTTAACATCCCATTCGTTGCAGATTTGGCTCAAAACAGAAATGCGTCTTTTCATTCCAAACTCCTTAACCATCCTAACCCATTAGTTCTTAATCTTTCATCCTTAACAATCCCTGATAATCCTACGAGGCGTTTGAAAAGAAGATGGCCACGCGACCTTCTGATTTAAATTAATGTTTGAAGTACCACCAATGAGTGGTTCCTTCCCAAGATTTTCAAGTGTATATGAAACATGCAACATATTTACTTATTGTATTATTTTGTACAGTTGTAAATTACATTAAATAAATTTAAAAAAAAAAAATTATTTGGATTCAGGAAATTGCACTGCTTTTCCTTAAGTTGTGATATCTCTTTGTA
This sequence comes from Halyomorpha halys, assembly GCF_000696795.3. NCBI lineage: Eukaryota > Metazoa > Arthropoda > Insecta > Hemiptera > Pentatomidae > Halyomorpha > Halyomorpha halys. Next base: position 256,853 of record NW_027113995.1, read on the forward strand.
TTTTCCTAATAAAATACTTCTTTTTTTTCTTTATTTAATCTGTTTTTATTTCATATTGTTTTCACGTTCACTTTTAATTAATTGTTCTGTATTTTCAGTCCCTAGTAAATTCTAATGTCATTCTTAAATTGCACTAAATTTGAAATATGATGAAAATTACACTACAGTTAATTGTTTGTACTAAAAAAGTTAGAATGTTCATCTTTGTGGTAATAGAGGTAGGAGATGATTTTACTAAAAACTACAACAAAAAAAAAAACAAGAAAAAGTTTAAGAATTAAAGAAAAAATATATGTAGAATGAAAGTGGAAAGTTTCTTACTTTCAAACTGTAAAGGTCGGTGGTTAAGACGGTTAAAAACTAATTATTCCTGAACACTATCTCTTCGTGTTAAATGATGAAATTAGCTTAGTAGAACAAGCAGTCGGTTACCGCTCCTGGGAGCAGAGAAGCTAGAAATCATGCCTCAATTATCGATTCAATCGAATCGAACCTTTGAAATGGAAGGAAATGGGAGTTGAACCGACATGTGTGATCGTATCTCCCGACCGCAATCTTCCATCTTTGACGGAAGCCTATCAGGCCTACCTACCTCCGGATGGGGGGCAGGCGTGTAAAAATGCCAGCGACCTATAATGGCTGTAGTACAAAGGATTTTACCGTAGGAGACTATTAGGTTGTTGCGAGAGTGGATTTGGGGCCACACCTGCCTTCTGGATTAGGCAGCAACACTTCTCAATCAATGGCACTAAGCCTACGTTTGTTATATTATTCCGTCTCAGGTGACCTTTGTCCCCCTACAGTTCACTCCATTGTAATTCAACATCCTAACTACATGCTTGGAATAATACCCCACCCTCACCCTAATTTTTTATTACTATTGTGAAAACTATCTAAAGTTCTTTGGTTAAATTGATGACACTGCAAATATTTAGTGATGATAACAAATGGATGGTGTTTCAAAAATTTACAAAAAAATCATTAAATTAATGATCTACTCTAGAAACTCTACAATTCTAGAATTAATATGAATTTAGTGAATGACACAATCTTCCTTGTTTAACTGTGGCAATTTATTTCTTATAAAACAACGACGTTTCGGGATTATATAGACACATTATGTAGACATTATAAATAAATTAACATTTTAGTTTTGTGTATTTTTATAGAATTTGGATTTATTTTTATCTTTGTTGTTTGTTATTGTATACAAAAATTGTTTTTGAAAAATTGTTAATTTTAGTTAGAATGTTCATCTTTGTGGTACTAGAGGTAGGAGATGATTGTAATTGTCTATATGGTTGTTATCATAATGAAAGATAACCTTCAAGAATGTAATTATACTCCTTAAAAATACATAATAGTTAATATTATAAAGTTTTTTATTTAATAAGTGACAATAATATGATTCAATATTAGCATTAATAACAAATTAAGGAGTTAATTATTCTTTAAGTATAAAATAGCTTTATCAGGTAAATAGTTCATGAATAGTTTTGATGATTATATGATATAGTAGTAGTGTTGTAAGCATATGTTTAAATTTTGTTTAATTTGGTTTTATTTTTTATTTATTTTTTTTTTGATTTGATAGATTTATTTATTGATAGATATTACAATCTGCCACACAGTTGTGGGCAATAGGTAATATTGATGAATGATCTCATACATACTAAAATAAAAAAAATAAAATAAATAAGTAAAAAAAAAAAATAAAAAAAAATAAAATAAAAAAAACTCTCTTAAAATATAGACAAATGAACATAATCAGACTAATTTGGTTTTATAGCAACCTGAAGATTGGGGATAATCGCGAAACGTCGTTGTTGTATATGAAATAAATTGTTACAGTTAAACTAGTAAGATTGTGTCATTCACCAAATTCATACAAAAAAATCATGTTTCATTCGGGCCTTTGTATTTTTAAAACTACATCCAACATTAAAAAACGTCAACATCATTTAGTGTAGAGTAATGTTTCTATAATATGATCTCTAATTGGAGCTCTTTAAGTTCAGTAGTTCCCGAGGTATACTTTTTCAAAAAGTAAAATGTTTTTCCAAATAATTTTGGCATATTTCGATAAATGTCATGGAAACTAGTACTCCTGTAAACGACGTTCAGAAAGCAATGAAGGATTTGTAGCAGGAATAGGAAGGAGTTTGCATGATATTAGCCTAAATTTACTCTCAAAATATTGTTTTATGAAAAACTATATCTCAGGAAATATTAGTATAGATGCCTATTAGCACTCAAATTAATGCAAATTGGATTTACTATAATATAGTTGATAACGTTTATCTTCGTAGGAAATGCAATTTCTAAGATATTCGCTAAACAATTTAACAAAATATTGATTTTTATTAATTCGAAAAAAAAGTTGTTTTTTATGAAACGCTATCTCGAGTACTATTAAACCTAAAGAGATCATATTTCAGATTTTTTTAATGACTCATTTATATTTGAAAAAAATGAGTAAAAAATTAATTTATTTCTTTATAAAATAAACTATAATAATAAATAGGGAACGTGCAGCGAGAATACTTCAATATTTCCTTTTTAATCAAATTTACTGTATCCCTTGTATACACTAGGTAAAAATTGAACCTTTTTTTTTTTTTACAGAAAAGAACGCTTAATTTTTTTTTTACTTGATATAACTCAAAAAGTGATTATTTTTTTTTTACTTCTGGAACAACCGGTATTTTTATTCCCCCTTACCATGGTTGGCAGAGTCATTAACTTTGTCTCTTATGTGTATATATTTTTTATTAAAGTAATCCAAAATTGGTGTGAAACAGCTTCTCCTTTTGGTCTCTTTGACTATCCGAGATAACTGCTCAAGTTCAGACATAGCAGTAAACCTCTTGGTTCGGCTTTACCCTTCAATATTACGATTATATCGTGAACACTGACTCTCTAAGTATTATAATTATCCCACGTCACTAACTCAGAAACCTGAGAAGGAACTCCTGCCCTTAAGCTGCTGTAATATTCACGACCTTGGAACAAGAAATAGCACTTTAGGCAAAGCTTACTGCGTTCCATCGCTGACTTTCCTTAAAATTACTTAAAGTTCAGTTGAGGAATTTAAATTTACATTTTTTCTATATTACTTATACTGTGTGTCTTATTATAAAGGGTAGATATTTTTCTTTTTCAATAAAAAATCCCAACTATCTCCCAGAATAAATTGATCCTCTATAAATAAGTCCTAAGATGTATGATAAACTAGGCCATCCATTTGGACCCTTATTAATTTTTCAAAACTAATGACTTAATATTGGTATATATATATATATATATATATATGTTATATAATTGGTAACAATTATCCATATTACACTTGAACAATAAAGATGCAGTGAAAATTAAATATAATTATATACACAGTACATGAATACATATATAGGCTGACTCACTTTATTTCTTTCAATTTTGCCCTTTCTCTACGATCCGTAGAAATAAATATGATTGCAACCTAGCATATACTGCTGTATTTTATTTTATTTCACAATAGTTTTGATTTTTTTTCTTTTTTAAAATATATAGGTCATATGTATCAAGTAGTAAAGCAAATATTGTATGCCGAAGTAATATTATAATTGTTTTATATATTAATATCTATGAAATAAAAATTTAGTAAATACAACCTAGAAAAATAAATAAATAAAAGTGGTAAATGTACATTCTAATATTTATCCCCGTACATATTTATTAGCTGAAGGTATCAATCAATAAAGGGCGGATGTGCTATAATTATTTTATATAAAGTATAAAGTATTTCAATGTTCCTCATACTTTTGTAACATCGAACTTGCGTCAAACACCTGCATTACTTAAAAAGCGGATAAATGTATAAATACAATTTTTTTATGAAATTTTAATTGTATTTTATATTCCCATCAGAACAGAACCAGATTATATTAATTGATTTACTCACTCATACATACTATAGTGCTATATTATATTCAATTTATCCTATGAATCAATTACTAAACTTTATCAATTATGAAATTTTAATATTAGAATCCTTTAAATAATGATTTGAATAATTATTTAAAGCTCTGACCTGATATAGTTAATATTATACGAATGCTATTTAATGGCAGTTTACTCGGAATTTCATAAATTTAATTTTTATCAGTAATTTCTTGAAAATTATTTTAGTATTAATAATGAGAATAATACGTTAAATAGTATTATGGCTCACCTTTATTCGCGGCACAATACCTAAGAATACTGTTGCAAAACTACTATTGTACGTAATTGATGTTGAATTTATCACGTGTTTGTATTGTATTTAGTCCTGATGCCTAAAATAAATATTTATCTTTAAATGGGACTTCTAAACTAACAATTGAGTGGTGTGATATCCGCCGATATTCGAATTTAGCAAATAAAAACCAAACTTTCAAAAATAGGTTTTGTCGAACCAGTAAGAATTCATTCTATTTCACTACAAATATTTAGTTGAATTTACAAATTAATGTACAGTTAAAATAAGTAAAGAATTGTATTTAGCTTTTAAAAGACTTTGTGATTGTACGTAAATAAATAAAATATATTGATAGTTTTAAATGTCACTTATCTTTGGTTCGGAATCTTTATTATGATCTGTCTTTTTCAATGGGTTCAACTTTTCTCTGTGTAGTTATGAAAAAATACTTATTCATTTATGTTGCCGCAGATAGTCTGGTATTAGCTGTAATATCTATTTATTATATAAATATATTTTCAGAATTTTTATTAGTTTACTAGGAAATATTTAACCTTTTTTTTTTAGATATAATTTTTTCTACGATTTAAATTCTTAGTTAATATATTGAAGAGTATGCGTTTGTTAATTACTTTACGTTCAGATGTGTTTTGATTTGAAATCAGAGATTCTAAAATATATTCTTCTGTTCGTCTTTGGTTGTATGGATATATTTCTTTTGAGGATAAGAGAAAGCTTTCAAATTTCCATCCATGCCGCGAAGGGACACCTTAATAACTGTTTTAGATTCCCTTGTGATAAATGGTATAATGTTAGAGCAATTGCACCATTTATTATACATATAATAATGATAATATTATACACATAATTTATTTTTATCTTTAATAATTTAAAAATTAAAAGTCTCATAAACTTAAATATATAAAAAATTAATAGTAGTATTAATAACAAGCAGTAAATACACTTCTTCCCCTCCCCCCCCTGAAACTCTCATTTTATGTTAGATACATTTCACTTGTAAATATTGACTTTTTCTTCTTAAATACAAGTCGTTAAGTTCGGATTGTTTGTTAGGAAATGAGAATTGTTTACTTACTGCTACTGTAATTTGAGATCAGCGTTCATAAAGTGATATTCACTAAGCCATCCATTATTGAAACGCTTTCATTAGTCGCGATGGAAACGAGTGTGGGTGACAGAACTTGAGGGGATTGACAGCACTCGAGTTGCCTTTTACACCGAGGGCCTCTTATCGATAAATTAATAACACCTTCCTCGCTCCTATGTCTTTTCTCATAATTATGCTCGAGACAAATATTTTTGTTCATCAATGCATTTTAATTACGAATATTTGAAAATATTAATTAACTTAAAAATATATTTTA
>NW_027113995.1:262746-270471 GCF_000696795.3 Halyomorpha halys
ATATTACAGGTGTTGATAACCTTTTTGCGCATTAATTTTCAAAACAACTAATCAAAACCTATAACAATAAATTTTTGTGTTGCGAAATATATTTGTTTCTGTACATAGGCATCCAGTATTGCTCCTGAAAAAAACAATGAAAACAATACTTTTACTCTTTGTTTCTCTGTATAATTTTTTTTTTATTTCAAGTTCAAATTATTTCTCAGTTTTTATATCATCCTTATATAATATAGGTATGTAATTTATTGAAATATAATTAATAAATTATAAATAATTATTTATACCCCATCCTCCTCCCCCCCTCTCTCTCTCCAAATTAAATAAATAATATTAATATTCCTTGGAAAGTCATTATTGCGTGCGTAGGAGGTTCATAACAAGTATCGATACTTCGTTTTTAATTAATCAATGGTTCTTAACCATTCATATTTCATTGCTTGAAATAAGGGTAAATTGAAAGAAAAATGAAAAGAATAGATATTTTTAATTGATATTTTATAATTTAATAAAAACAGATAAAATCTAAATCCGCTATATTTCTCAAATGTATATATGGTATTAATATTAAAGGTGCATTATAGTTCAGTTCTTGGACTCACGGTTATTGTTTTCAGTTGGTTGGAACTCCCCAATCGGCACCGACCAGATAGCATTTGATCTATTTAGATAGGAGGTATTGCAAGTGGAAGGTCCAATCGTATTGATAGGAGAGGGCGGAAGATATCGGAGTCGAGTTGACTGACACCTGGTCGATTGCATCTAGTATTTCTTTACTGCCCTCGTTGGACCCTAGTTGTATTTTTGTTTCTATGTACATTTTCGAATATGTATACATATATCGGAATATGCTAATCGAAAGTTCTTGTTTTAGTTGGGAAATATCAGAATGGACTGGTGTAATTGTGAACCATAAACGTAATTGATAATTATAGCTTGATGATTTGAAGGACAGTTATTTTAGTTACACCTACTCTTTTTTTCTCACACTTCAGAGAATCTAATGCGGTTTACGGAGTAATATGAGATTTTCATTTACATGAAAATAATACATATTCTTTGAATTTTTCTTTTTTGACCACTTCTAAGATACATATTTCCCCGGTCAATACGGTAAATGTGTGAAGACATTTAGCTTTTATACAAGTTCAAAGCATTTTCTTGCTTGTATTTTAATCCAAATATCTGAGGAAAAAGTTTGAAAAATTGAACAGATTGGTAAAAAAAGGTTTTCCTCAATTTTTATTTTATTTTATATAAAAAAAAAGTTGAATGAAGAACTTTTTTTTAGAATTTTTTTTTAATAAGTTCGGCTGATATATTTTATTTTCCTTTAAAATAGTGTTTATTACATTCCTAATTTGATTGGTGACATTAGGGTTGAAAAAGTATCGGTACTGCAAGAACCTAAGTCTCTTTTATAACCTTCATCCACCCCCTTCTATTCTTGGCAAAAACCCGCCATCTTCTAATTATCATCTTCAAAATCTCCTTTACTTCGTCCAGTCACCTAAAGTCTTCCTCCTCCCATATTTTCCTCTATGTCGGCCTTTGAGCAGGCGTTCGGGGATATATTACCTGGCCTTAAATACTACATGATCCAGCCATCAAATCTGGAATGAAATAATATCTAAAAAAAAATGTTAAGAACAAATATTTATGAGGCAGATATTTACTTATTGATGCACTTGATTGCTACCCAACTAAAATAAGAGATATCCTTGCATCAAATTGAAATAGAAATGCAAAGCATTGTAAAACAACAGTGTTCATAAAATAATTGAATGTACCTGTCATGACAGAGAAAAAATATTCAAGTTGTTCGTACTGTTCGGCGCCATTCAATGGTCTACTTCAGTTCTTCCTAAAAATTTCCCACTATTGTACTTGATAGCAATTATCAGAAGTTGAGAACATCACAAAAATTAGTTTTATGGATTTAGATGCAACTGGAGCCCTTTTTAGAATCTGCCTTAGTCCATCTTTTGTTTATTATAAAAAATGAAATACTAATTAAGAATTATAGTTTCCAAAAACTAACAAATCATTGTCTTCGTACTAAAATGTTGTGACTGTAAGACCATGGCGATGGTTTCTGTCAAGACAGGCCTTGAGGGAATGGAGAAACATTCAAAATGGGCGGTGCCTCTAGACATCTTTCTGCAAGAAGTATGGATCAAGTATGTAAACAAGAAGGAATGTAATCTTTCAGTATTATCTTCTATAACACTTACAAAAGATAATTCGGAAGAGTACAATTCAGTCGACGGTGAATGACAACTCCCAAACAGAGTAGGATCAGAAAATATTTCCTCACGGTACATTCTCGCCTATAAGCAATATGTTTCCTCGCTATGATAGCCATAAGTTGCTCACATGGCTTTGTTGGTTTCGGGGCAAGGTAAACAACCTTGGCCAGAACGTCGATCCTCAATGCCCAATTTTGGTGTGCGGGTACTGTGGGGCTTGTGGTCACTCACCACTATCATTTCAATAGACGTGACATTAGTTAATAAATCTCGATTGATACTTTTTTCACCCGAATGAATTACTCATTTGTTATTTATTCCTTAAATTCTAATTTTTGTATCACTAATTAAGTTTTAATGACTTATAGTTAAGGAATAGTCGTGAATCTCTATTTACTGCACAGGTTTACTTTCATTTCACTCTCTCTTTAATCTGTCATTGTTAGGCAATTAGCTTTTGAATCCAAATGTTCTGGTATTCTCTTTTTTACTAAGCTTCTTTTCTTCCTATTTCGTCTAATACATTTTGGAACACTGTCATGGTTCTGAAAATTAAGGTTACTTTTGTCTCAACTTATTTTTGGTGTATTTTTTTGATTTTTAAAACTGTTACTTTAGTACAAGTTATTCATACTTATTGTTATTTTGAAAACTGAATAAGAATTTATTATAAATATTTTAATTACTGTACTGAGTTTGCTGAATTTTAAGTTGGCTTCTTCGGAAACCGTCTCTTGAATAGTAGAATGGGTTAGAATATTCAGCACTCACACACGATCTAGCGGAAGCTTGGGTAACTACGTTGCCTGCTTCAGCCCCTTCAGGTCGCTTTGTGTACTCCATTGTGTATTGAACTCAAAGGGTTTGTTATTAAATTATTAGTTTATCGACGGCAATTGACTTGAAGGGTTATTGCATGGGAAAGCCTGAATTCAACGCTTCACAAATTTGCTTCTGTATTGTGTTTGCTGTGGAGAATATTATACTGTTAATAAGATTTGTTGGTTCTGCCCCTAGTGAGAATAATAGGAACTAATAATATTAAAGTTATATAGTTTATTATTTTTTTAGTTGCTGAACAATTGTTTAACTTACTACATGATGCAAGAGCCTAATTATCTTTGCTGTTTGGGTTACTTTTGCAGTTTCAATACATTTATTTTATCAATTGACATTTTGCATTATACTTTCACCTCTTTTCTTACATTTTATATTGAGGCCAAACTGTTCACACAAAGATTTCAAATTCAGTTGCTGAATTTATTAATCCCAAGAACAGATATGTTATACAAGCATTTGGCCCTGTTAAAACACAATTTTAGTTTTGTTTTTTTTTAAGAAAGTTCAATTTCTGAATATGGTGAATGAGGTCAGATATTTACTTATAAAAAAAATTTTTGTAAGTGTTTGTAGTAAAAACAAACATTTTTTCATTTAGAAACGTTTATGTTTAAAAGAAATCATTCTACTTTACAAGAATATTCGATTACATAGCTATCCAGCTTTAGAAATTAGTTATTCGGTTATTATTGGATAACTGCCCGATTATTTCATTTCTTGATAAATTGTTGTTAATGTTTGAGAAAATTAATTGTCAATATTTGTTTATAATTACCAGTAAGATTGAATATGTTAACATTCTGAAGAGAGTCTAATTTATATTCATTATACTAATTAATTTTTACCTAATAATGTGACTTTGAAATCACTGCCCTTTATGATTGGAGTGGCAGCTAGTTCCAGCTTCCTCCACTAGATCTCTCTGGACTGCTCCTTTTGCTTCTATCCAATATCGTTTCATTCAAAAAGTCAGGTATCCAAATATATGTGTCTTTTGACCGTTCTTAAATCATCTAAAATAAATAATTTTTATTAATAAGTCAAATCTTCCTGAGAAATTAGTTGAAAATAAAACTGATTAAGGTAGACTATACTTAATTGCAATATGTTAAATAATCTTTAAATCAAATCTTCTTTAAGAAAAGGTATAATTTGTTCTTATTAAAACCATTTAAAGGAGACTGTCAGGCGGCTAAATAACGCCAAGTTCTGTTTTTCGTAAAATCATGAATCATGTGCTATTTTTTTTGCATGAACCTCTTTGTGTACTACAGATTTCCTGATTTTAGATAAATTTCCATATTCAATTACTTTTAAAACTATGTTAAATAAGTTTAGACCTTGCAAAATAGGCTGATATTCACCTCTCGTTTTGTGTGTACATGTGTGTGTGATACGAAGTTCTGACTCCTCAAAACCAATATTTTTGGCTAAAATGATTACAAAATAGTAAAATTCACTTTTTCATGTGTAAAATATCCACTTAATGTGGATACAACAAATGAAAGTTACAAATTGACATAAGGTATAACTGTTTAAGGGGATGTTTAATTTATGCAATTAAATAAAATAAATATAAAATATAAATAAACGAAAATAAAATATAAAATATTTGTGAACTTTTTAAATTGTACTTAAGCCGAATATGGACTTAGGTTACTATTTAGCAGTTATCCAAAGTAGGTCTTTAAGGGATTTACTAAATAAATAATTGCCATCCTATTTCAAAATTTATAATTAGGACCTAATAATTTGATGTAATAATTGGCAGAAAACCCATTAGGAAATGAATATCTTTGATTTATAGTATTGTAACGGAAATGTCAACAAACACATAGAACGAAGGTTGCATGAAATTAATAATTATATACTAATTTATTAAAATATTTTGGAAAGCCTACAAATCATACTAATGAAGATCCTATCGAAAAGAATATTAATAACTGAAATTATTTACTTCGGTAAATTGAACTGGGCGGAGATAATATTTTATTATGTCGTGCCCGACTACAGCAAATTTAGATGTAAATAATTTACTTAATGAAAAAAATCATACAACAAATTATTTTATAAAATTCCTTTTAGTGGATATAACATATTTGTTCTACTAAAGAAATTATACAGTCTTCCTGTGAACAAATACAAATATTCAGAAGAGGCTAAAAATAGAGACTTTATTATGTTTATATCTTTGAAATAATCTTTATTGGTGCCGTGCTGTTAGCCGTTTCAGATAAACCTCGCCACGTCCAAAAAGGAATGTAAACGGAAGCAGGATATATTCCCACTGCCAAAATGTTTCTAATTCCATTCCAATGTTTGGATTAGTGCTTATGGCAGGCTTTCAATGTGAAGGGTAAACATACTTTCGAAAGTTCAGTGAACTTGTAGTCCACGCATAAGTCGTGTCATTATAAATCTAACGTTTCTATCTTATACCTGAGAGCAGAAGTTGCACGACAGATGTAACCATATTCCAAATATAAATGTAATTTATTTACAATTTAATTGACTCTATTATCAAATGGAGTTTTATATAATTGAAAAGAGCAAAACTAAACCAAGGTTTTGATCTTAGTACAGACAGGAAATATCAGGACCGGCAGACCATAGACCAGGTGACAGTAAACCTCACAAACAATACAAAATTTTATACGGACTGTGGTCCGATTACACATCCAATAATTAATAAATAATAGAAATAATAAAAAGTAATAAATTGTAATTAATACTGGAAGTGATAGTAAGTAATATTTATTATTACTACACTACTTCCAGCCAACTAATAAAGAAAAGGGCGCAGTGTTTTGGACAAAAATATGAGTTTGTCCTTTTTTCCTGCACAACTTTCATAAAAAACATGTATTCCAAATTTTGAATGGTTCTGTAATATATCAACTCAAATTAGGAAACCCTAAAACTCTTTTGATTTGTTGATCGAAATAAGTACTATTTCAAGACTGCCTTGAACGTCCTTAGTGTTCGACATTGTTGGTTTTAATGATCATCTTTACTCAGCTTACAGATTAGACCTTTTAACCTAAGACGTTTAGAGTACTACATTAGACCAATGTAAAGGAGGTGAAAATATAACCAACCTATATTTTTAGGATATACCTAATTGGTTAGAAACTGTTCTTATTTTAGAAAGGTAAAGTTCACATATATTTATAAGATTACTATAAATGTTTGTGCGAACGGTGATGGTATTTTGGTTATAGATATTTGAAAATTAAATTTAAGGATTTTTTAAAAATCTGTCTATCTGTTCAATTTTACTATTCTGCTCTCGCATACCGTGAATGCAAAAGTGAGAAATCACTTTACTCAAAAATGTATTATTTAATTTATTACACGACTATAAATTGTCATTTTTCCCATTTGGTTTTATATCACTGACTCATTTATAAAAGAAAAACAGAAAAAATAAAAAACCTCAGTGTAATAAAATTAAATTATTTTAATTGAGGTGTAGATAGTTGACCGTAGATTAATGCTTGAAGAAGTTTGTCGGGGGGTGCGGTCAGCAAAGAACAACATAAATAATGTTCATAATGTTCAATTTGTAGATTCCATTTATTTATTTAATTTTTTCAATTTTTAGACACTACTTACATATCTTATATTATAATCTTCTTACCTACATGATATTATATTTCATCTGTCACTGTTTTCAATTTATTACCAAAGAATTCCACAAATATCAATCAATAAAAATTTTGTACTATTCAATTATCAATTATCATTTTATATCATTTATGATTTAATTCAATATTTTATATAATTCTAAATTTGTTTGTATACTATTCCTTTTCAATTGTATGTTACTCTAAATGTTGTTGTTATCTCTTTTGTTCTATAGCCCTGATGAAGACCTGAAACTCAGGCACCCCCCGACAAACTTCTTCAAGAATAAATTATTTTAAACCTATTTTCGTCTCTCCTGAAATGTTGGGATTGGAACGTTAGGTGTTCAACCCTTCTGCCGACAGTATGAATACTCTGTGTAAGCTATTTCCCAGCTTCGTTTCAAAATGTCTCACCGAAAATATTTACCTTTTCATCAAATACGATTGTATTTAAGGGTGGCTTGAATAAGTTTTATTTAGGAAGTGCAACATACCGTGTTTTATTCAATGAATAATTGAAGTTGAAGTATACGAGAGAGGTCTACCTTACCAAGCGGTTTTGTTCATAAATTGAATTTCGCTATAAATCGACTCATGATTCACTCGTTTTCAAAAGCTAACCGTAATTTAATCTCCTAATTTTGCTCTTTACTCTCAGATAGAACCAAATTACACAATATGCTTTATAGATTGATTTTATTTCGTGTCTTGATTTATTTTATCTGTTGTTTTGCTTTACCAGATAATTTATATTATTTAACTGTTTATCATTAAGATGGAATTTGAGGTTTTGTACCTAACACACGAAGGGTATAATGCTCAGTACTTGGAAAGTTGCGTTGGTTGACCAATGAATTATCTCATTTATATCAAAATAAATTATCTAGCTACCCCAATCTGGTGAAGTAAATTTATTGTTGATATTACAGTATTATTTTATTACAGTATTCTAATAAAAAAGATTACAGTACTGTTATATCAATATTTGATTGCTATAAATACAATAA